>NC_056735.1:277570840-277870840 GCF_019279795.1 Protopterus annectens | reverse complement strand
ATACCAATGCCACAGGTTAAACCTCAATGCGAAGAAATGTATTATAGTGCCCTTTGGTAAATCATCTAACCAAGCTAATTATTCCATCAGTAAAACACCCCTAAGAGTGAATCCAGTACTTAGGGATCTGGGAACATATGTCGACAGTAATCTGGCCTTCAACCAACATGTAGCCAAGATAGTGAGAAAGTTATTCTATGTTGCCCAATTTATAAGTAGGGATATATGGCATCTAGGTCCAAGGAAGTTATAAAACTATTCTACTCAGCCCTTATCAGATCAGCCATTGAGTACAATGCCCCCTTTACCATGTACCTAACCAGGCACTTGTAACAACTGGAACACCCTCAAAGGTTCTGTGAAGGCTGCCAGCCTAGCCAGATAGAATTTTATAGATAATTCTGTCATTTCTAAATAGTAATGTAAACCACAGACTTTTTGTCTTAAATGGAAAAAAACTGTTATAAGGAAGCTAAGTCCAGCATTTTATGACTGTCTGTGATCTTTAAAGTTGTTTCCAGCCTGTCTAGATGAAGACATTCTTTCTATTGTTTTAACTAAGAGTTAAATTGCTAGAGTTAAACATGCAAATCTATTTTTATTGCTCTGCTTCCTGACCAGCTGCAAGATAACACAAGGAAATGATAAGAATGTAAATGTAGTTTCTGTTAGCCTGGGAAGCCAGGGAAGTGTGAAGAATGATGTAATGGGAACCAGGAATGTGATTTTTAAAAAAGAGAGAATCAGAGATTATAAGGCATTTTTGTTTTGACCATCCAACTCATCAGCACTCTGCCTTACTCTATATGTAAGTTTATCTTAGACTTGTGTTTTCTCTTAGAAATAGCTAGAAACTAGAAAGATTAGACTAAGTGTTTTTCTGTGATGTCAGATCTGTACTACTGAATTATTTTAAGTATTTCTCTGTGATCTCTGAACTCTTGACTAACACTGTGTATTAAGAAGTGTTGTCTTGTGTTTTTATTATTTATTATTAAATATTTTAAACCCTTTCAACTGTGGCTGTTTTGTATAGAGATAATGTAAGCTCTTAAGAGTACTTGCATGCCTTTGGTAAAATTGTATAAAGCCACTCTAATAGCTTTAGCCATGGGCTATACTACGAATTGTATAATAATATTGCACAATAATAATTGGACACCCTTTTAAGGTCCTTTGAGTAGCTGATAAATATTAGCTGGGTGGTGGCAGTAATTTCTACCATATAGTCTGGGTAAAAGGGGTACAGCTGAAGAACCTGTGCCATCCTTCCCCAGGAGTGTCTGTGTGGTTATATAAACTTATCTCAAAGCGTGTGTGTGTGTGTGTGTGTGTGTGTGTGTGTGTGTGTGTGTGTGTGTGTGTGTGTGTCAGCTACTTGGGCAGGGACATGAAGCACTGGTTGGACAGAGGGGGTGCTGGAGGTTTTAGCTTGCCCAGTAGGCTGAGATCTGGACCCTACAGCTGTACCAGTGGGGAGTCTTATTGGGGATCTGGAAAGAAAGGGAGGAAACCAGCCCCAGACTGACTGTGATCTCTGTGTGCTCTTAAGGGAAATTGCACTTTACTGTGTGTATTTGTTATCCTTTCCTCCTATATGAGATGCCCCTCACTGGTGTTAGTGGTGAGGATTGAGGCTCCTTGATTGCTGGGCCAGGGCACAGGTGTCTCATATTAATTGGTTAGCAGTGGTGGGATATCCACATCACATATTAATTGGTGACAAATACTAATTGGCTGGTAGTGGTGTGGGTAGAGTGAATTCCTGTAGCTTGTGTACAGTGAGCTTTGAAGGTGTTTTGTACTCTAAATCAGCCACACAGTGAATACTCAGAGTTCAGATCACAATTGTTTTATTTCTTTTGTTAATTTAGTTAGTCAGGGTGAGCAGGCAGCATGTCAGCAGAGGAGTATCAAAAGCTGACAAGGAGCCAGCTGGCAGAGATGTGCCAGGCTAGGGGACTGGTGCATGGAAACCTGACTAAGGCAGACCTGACTGCAGCCTTGGTTACAGCTTCATCAGAAAACAGCAACTGGGAGGACAGGCAGACTGGCAGTGGAGATATAATACCCTCAGAGAATGGACAGATCAATCTTTCTGCAAAGGACTTAAAAATCCATCTGTAGCTAAAGAGACTTGAGTTGGAGGCCAGGCATGTGGAAATAGAAGCAACTGAGAGACTGAGGCATCTAGAGAGTGAGGAGAATGAGAAACAGCTATGCCTTGAGGCTGAGGAAAAGGAGAGGCAGAGGCAGTATGAGAAGGCAATGCTGACTCTTTGTCAGAGTCATAGAGGTTATGGGGAAGGGAGTAACTAGACCCCCAGAAGCACAACAAGTCAGTAAATTTCTTCTGCAGTTTAAAGAGAAGGATAATTTTGATAGTTTAATTCTTATGTTTGAGAGGGTATGCAAACAGTATGGTGTTGACCAAAGGCTCTGGGTATGGTTCCTGACCCCCTTCCTCCATGGTAAAGCTGTAACTGTATTGTCAAAAATGTCTGACGTTGCATGTTTTGATTATACTGCTGTTAAAAAGCATTTGTTAGAATTGTTTAAGCTAACACCTGAAACGTATAGAAAAAAGTTTCATGAGCATAGACGCAAGGCAGATGAAAGTGTGTGTGAATATGTTGCTGAACTGAACAGTTATTTCCATAGGTGGGTGAGTGGATGTCAGGTCACCACTTTTGAAGGGCTGGCAGACCTTTTGGTGAGGGAACAAGCCCATAGCACTTTGTCTGAGGACATGAGGATCTGGTTAGCTGATAGACAATGTGCTACTTCAGAGGAGTTGGGGAAGAAGGGAGACCTATACCTGGCAAGCAGGGCAACCCTGCACAGGAAAGGGACCCCCAGTACTGCTCATGAGTCTAAAGGCACATGGTGGGCAGCACAGACTGCCCCAACAGAATCTGCCAGTAGCAGGGGAAGCCACTAGTTCAGGTACATGTCCAGGAGCTAGGGTTAAATGTTTTGAATGCAACCAGTGGGGCCATGTGACATACAGGTGTTCATGTAGGCAAGGTGGGGAACAAAAGGTGAGGGAGCCAGTAAGTGGGAAAGACAAAATAACAACAGTAGGTTGTCTTGGGACAACAAGGGTACCAAACTACCACCAGATGTTATATCCTACTGTAGTGAATGGCAAAGAGGCCATTGCCAGGAGAGAGACAGCCTCTGATCTAACCATTACAAAGCCTGCAATGGTTACAGAGGAGCACTACTTGCCTCGGCAGTCTACTCCAGACAGGGCTTTAGGAGGATCTCATTCCAAATACCTTTGGCTAGTGTTCAAATTGACTGGGAGGGTGGAAAAGGAAGCCAGCAAATAGGTGTGTTTGAGGATATACCTGCAGATGTCCTGAAAGGGAATGATTCTGATAGTGCAGTACCCTGTGCTTGTGCAGTTACACTCTGTTAGGCTTGGAGACAAGCAGGTAAGTCTGGTAGCCTGGGGGAGACCCATACAGACTGCATACTTGCAGCCAGGACTGGTGAGGTGGTTACCTCAGGGAGGGAGCTACTCTGTAGCAGTGAGACTGAATGTGAGCCACAGCTGCTTGTGGGTACTGATGTTCCCTTGGACAGAGTGACTGCAAAGGTAGAGGTGAGTAGTAGTACCCAGGCTGACAGTGAGGCACCACTGTCAGACCATGCCAGACTTCCTGTGTAAGGGGAGCTGGGAAGGGTTACAAAGAAAGAGCTGAGACAGGCTCAGCTCTCAGATCCTACATTGCAAGGTCTGAGGCAGGTAGCTAGGGAGGCACCTGATTCTCAAGGAAAGGGGGAATCTGTATACTGAGACAAAGGGTTACTATACAGAGAGTGGACCCCTGAGGGACGGCTAGAAGGTGAGAGAGTACAGCAGTTGGTAGTGCCTAGAGCCTACCATCTAGCTCTTGTAGCCATAACCCATGATATTCCCTTTGCAGGTCATATGGGCATAAAACGTACAAAGAGGTGTATTATGCAGAACTTCTATTGGCCTGGAATTTCCAGAGATGTAACGGTACTGCAGGACCTGTGAGCAGTGCCAAAAGGTAGGCAAGGCAGGAGGCAAGGTGAGAGCTCCTTTGATGCCTTTGCCTTTATTGAGGAGCCATTTCAGAGGGTAGCTATGGATATTATGGGTCCTCTGAATACCCCATGTTCCACAGGGAAAAGGTATATCCTAGTGGTAGTGAACTATGCTACATGATACCCTGAGGCAGTGGCTTTGTCCTCCATTGAGGCAGCGAACCTGGCAAATGCTTTGTTAGACATTTTCAGCAGGGTAGGTTTCCCAAAAGAAATACTGACTGACAGAGGTGCCAATTTCATGTCAGACCTGCTGGCTTGTCTGTGGAAGTCCTATGGGGTGAAGCACATGAAGACCACAACCTACCATCCCCAGACTAATGGTCTTGTTGAGAGGTTAAACTCTACAATCAAGTCCATGATATGGGCATTTGCAGATCAGTTTAAGAGGGAGTGGGACAAATATTTACCCCATCTGTTGTTTGCTTACAAAGAGGTTCCCCAGGAATCCACAGGTTTTTTACCCTTTGAGTTGCTGTATGGGCATAGGGTGAGGGGACTTCTAGATTTAATTCAAGATGATTGGGAAGGTGAGTGCGTGTCTCACAAGGAGTCTGTTGTGGCATACATCCTAAACCTCAGGACACAGCTCAGAGAACTGATGGGCTTGGCCCAGGAGAACCTGGCAGACGCCCAACAACAGAAAAAGGTGTGGTATGACAGGAATGCTCGAGCTAGAGATAAGACATAGGGCAGCAGGTAATGGTTTTCATTTCTGTCGGATACAACAAGCTGCAGGCAGCTTGGGATGGACCCTACAAGGTGGTAAAGAAGGTCAGTGATGTTAACTACATGATGGAACTGCTAGGCAGAAGGCAGGGGCAGAAATTTACCATGTTAACATGATGAAACCTTACCATGATAGGGAGGCCCTTGTGCTGAGCATTTGCAGTGGATTGCAGGAAGAGTCTGAGGGAGATCTGGGGACTGATGATCTCAGTGAGGCTCAGGCTGACACCTCAGTGGAAGGGGTAGCAATGTCCCAGCAGCTATCTCCTACCCAGGTTCGAGAAATCCAAGCAGTGTTGTGGGAATTTGGGGACATGTTCACTGTAAAACCAGGGTGCACCCACCTAGGGCAGCAGCAGGTGGATATAGGACCCCAAAGGCCTATTAGGCAGGCCTCTTATAGAGTGCTTGAGAGAGTCAAACAGACTCTGAGGAAGGAGGTACAGGAGATGTTGGAACTAGGAATGATTCAAGAGTCCAACAGTCCCTGGGCCTCCCCAGGGGTGCTGGTGCTAAAGAAGGATGGCAGCACCAGGTTCTGTGTGGACTACAGGAAATTAAATAGTCACACAGAGTCAGATGCTTACCCCATGCCTAGAACAGATGAGACCCTAGAGCAGCTGGGTGGGGCTAAGTATCTTGCAACCATTGATCTTACCAAGGGCTACTGGCAGGTGCCCTTGACTCCCAGTGCTAGAGAGAAGTCAGCCTTTGTGACTCCTTTTGGCTTGTATGAGATGCCCTTTGGGATAAAGAATGCCCCAACAACTTTCCAGAAGCTGGTAGATCATATCCTGGAAAGCGCAGGAGGGTTTGCCCTTGCTTACCTAGATGATATTGCCATCTACAGCCATTACTGGCCAAAGTACCTTCAGCATGTCAGGGAGGTGCTGGGCAGACTACAGAGGGCAGGGTTGACCATTAAGCTGAGCAAATGTCAAGTGGGTATGGCAGAGGACTCCTACCTAGAACATAGAGTGGTGAGTGGTAAGATAAGGCCAGAACCTGCCCAAGTGGAAACCATTCAGGCATGGCCTGCACCTGTTATTAAAAAGCAGGTGAGGGCATTTATAGGGACAGCAGGATACTACAGAAAGTTCGTCCCAAGTTAGAGTACCATAGCTGCTCCCCTTACAGACCTGACAAGGAAGAACAGGCCAGATAAGGTAGTATGGACCTCAGCATGTGAGCAGGCATTCCAGAAGCTTAAAGAAGCTTTGGGAGGGCCCCCTGTGTTAGCCAGTCCAGATTACAGCAAATAATTTGTTGTGCAGGTGGATACTTCAAACCATGGGGCGGGGGCTGTACTTAGCTAGATTTCTTCAGAGAGGGAAGATAATCCAGTGGTTTATCTCATTCATAGCCTCCAACCCAGGGAGGAATGCTATGCAGCTGTCGAAAAGGAATGTCTAGCCATAGTGTGGGCACTGCAGAAACTTAAGCCGTATCTGTATGGAAGGAAATTCACTGTTATGACAAATCACACACCCCTAACATGGTTAAACAGAGCCAGCCAGCAAGATGCCAAGTTGTTAAGATGGAGCCTGGGGTTGCAAGCATATGATATTTCAGTGCAGCACCACAGTGGGGTTAGCAATGCCAGTGCAGATGGGCTCTCAAGACAGAGGACGGCATAAGGTATATTCACATAGACCTAACCCTCTCAAACAGCGTTTCTCAAGGGTCACTTGAAAAATTAGCTTGAGTTCTCCAGGGGGGGGGGGTGTGAAGGCTGCCAGCCTAGCCAGATAGAATTTTATAGATAATTCTGTCATTTGTAAATATTAATGTAAACCACAGGCTTGTTGTCTTAAATGGAAAAAAAACTGCTGTAAGGAAACTAAGTCAAGCATTTTATGACTGTCTTTGGTCTTTAAAGTTGGCTCCAGCCCATCTAGATGAAGACATTCTTTCTATTGTTTTAACCAAGAGTTAAATTGCTAGAGTTAAACATGCAAATCTATTTTTATTGCACTGCTTCCTAACCAGCTGCAGGATAACACAAGGAGATGTTAAGAAAGTAAAGTGTGAAGAATGATGTAATGGGAAACAGGAATGTGATTTTAAAAACAAAGAGAATCAGAGATTATTAAGCATTTTTGTCTTGACCATCCAACTCATCAGCACTCTGCCTGTTTCTATATGTAAGTTTATCTTAAACTTGTGTTTTCTCTTAGAAATAGCTAGAAACTAGAAAGATTAGACTAAGTGTTTTTCTGTGATGTCAGAACTGTACTATTGAATTATTTTAAGTATTTCTCTGTGATCTCTGAACTCTCGACTAGCACTGTGTAGTAAGAATTATTGTCTTTTGTTTTTATTTATTATTAAATATTTTAAAACCTTTCAACTGTGGCTGTTTTGTGTAGAGATAATTTAAGCTCTTAAGAGTTACTTGCATGCCTTTGGTAAAATTGTGTAAAGCCACTCTAATAGCTTTAGCCATGGGCTATACTACCAATTGTATAATAATATTGCACAGTAATAATTGGACACCTTTTTAAGGGCCTTTGAGTAGCTGATAAATATTAGCTGGGTAGTGACAGTGATTTCTACCGTATAGTCTGGGTAAAAGGGGCAGCCTTCCCCAGGAGTGTCTGCGTGGTTATATAAACTTATCTCAAAGTGTGTGTGTGTCAGCTACTTGGGCAGGGACACGAAGCACTGGTTGGACAGAGAGGGTGCTGGAGGTTTTAGCTTGCCCACTAGGCTGAGATCTGGACCCTACAGCTGTGCCAGTGGGCAATCTTATTAGGGATCTGGAGAAAAAGGGAGAAACCAGCCCCAGACTGAGTGTGATCTCTGTGTGCTCTTAAGGGAAATTGCACTTTACTGTGTGTATTTGTTATCCTTTCCTCCTATATGAGACGCCCCTCACTGGTGTTATTGGTGAGGATTGAGGCTGCTTGATTGCTGGGCCAGAGCACGGGCGTCACAGTTTCTGTACCAAGAGAATCCAGCATACAGGTATCCGGTCATACAAAGATCACCTTAAGACCCTATCTCTGTACTCAATCTACTACAGGCTACTGAGAGGGCAATCTATGACTAGCATATTAAGAACACCAAAAGTGTAGTAGAACAGAAACCAAACTTAGTAAGTGAGAAAAATTCTACCAAACACCTGGGCGAGACTCCAGACACATCTTGTATTTTTGAGCACTTTCATTCTTTAATAGCAAAAACAAGAATTGCATCAGAAAATATAAGTCAAATAAGACAAGCAGTTTAAAAAGAGATCCAAAAAATCACATGACTAAACACTGCCAATCATGAAATAGTGTGTGTTGCCACAAAAGGAAATACTTGAACTGAAATTTAAAGTGCAGGCGAAGAATAATAAATAAATAAACTAACGTCATATAATTTAAAATATAAAAAATAAATTATCAGCATAATGTTTGCATCAGTAAAAAACATTTTATATTTAGGTGTTCATTAAGTCCAGAATCATGATCGTCTCTAAGCCATATTTGCCATGCAGATTCACAGCATTCAAGCAAAGTGTTACTGTCACCACAAAAATTCTCTTGTATGTACAAAATTTAAAATGAAAAAGGTGAACTTCTTAAAGTCACTGCATAAAAGAGCATGTTTAGCAAGTGCATTATTTGAATCTTTCTTGTGTATAGCCAAAGTGTGCTCGTAGAGTCTCCTTGACAAATGTCTTAGAGTCTTGCCGATGTAAAAGCTTTCAAAGGACACCAAGTAAACTAAGTACTTAGATTTACAGATAAATCTTTTGTTTGCCCAAATATAAATACCCAGTGGTTTGAAATACACTGAGGATGAATGAATGATGTATCTACATTGCTTACACTTGCCACAACAAAAGATAAGACTATAAGATGTTTGACAAGGAGAATTGATGCCATACCTCTCAACTGTCCAGATTTTCACAAAATTCCATGATTTTTGCCTCATATTTTAATCTGTTCCTCATAAAATTTGGTTTACTGAAAAATCATTGAGGATTGAAATCATTAAATGATGACAGATACTTGAGTTTCAGACTTCATATTCTTCATAAAATACATGCTAATAAAAAAAAAAATTATTCTAGAAACTAAGTTTATAAGAGCAATATTTAAAATGTGTCCCTATTTTGGGCCTTTGTTCACTATTTTTGGCTTTATCTAGATTTATTGTACTAATAGATTAAGAGGTATGATTGGTCCAGAGCAGTCAAGCTAGTCCAGAGGTATGTACATATATACTGCACAATGGGACCTGAGCAGGCCAGTGACTAGGACTAGGACATTCCAAAAATGACATCTGTATCTGTACAGATGGTGCTTTACCAAGATGCCATGATTTCCTGTCTGCAGGCTTTCTCCAGATGCATACACTAAAGATTTTCCTAGTTGTGTGAAATTAATCTGAATGGAAAAGTTAAACAGGTGTTATAGATAGTGGAAAATATGATGATGAGGGGATTCCAGGCAAAAAGGAGTAGGAGTATTTGCATATGAATCTTCAACATCACATCTTCTGTTTTCACTAGTACTACAGTTAAAGTTTTTGAATTAAAGGAGCTAGTGATCTGTTGTTCAGGATAAATGTAGGGCTGATTCTGAAATGTCCAAACAGTATTTTAAATGTACTCTTCTTTTAGCCATGCTTGTGCATTGTGAAGGAAGCCTGTTATAGTTTTAACAGCCATGCAAATTACCTGTCCTTTTGTACTCTTTCCTGATCTCGTATCTCCCCTTAATGAGGGAAGGTGTTTGCCAGCCAACATATCCATTGTACTTCTTACCCAGTGTCACATTGTTCTTTATAAAAATGGGAAATAAAAACATTAAAATAATATGATACCCAAATTATTTCTGTACACTAGGCAGGTGGCATGCAGCAGTTGCCTTTCCAAATTTTTTCATAAGATATGGTAGATACTGTATCTGCAATATTCCTGACTTAATGTAGTAATAACTTATGTGTAGAAGCAGTGCATTGTGATGATTTCATTTACTTGCCCCTTACATCTGATTACTGACAGATACTATGAAGAAAATAGGTAGTTCCTATTTTTACTATTGCTGAAGCTTTGCTTTTTTTTAATGTTATATAGAATATAACTTGAGTATATGGTGAAGGTGCACTGCATCCTTGGGCTATAACCAGTACCTGCCACACCCAGATAAGTTCCACAGTGCATGGCTGAAATGCAGAGTTATGATCACTGGCTTTATAAAATCAGACCATCTTAACTCGCAGCTCACTGCCTTACAGTGCTGTCTTACCAACAATAACCAAATATTGAACGGTTCACATTTTGGAGTTCAAAAATATTGTTAGTAGCATAAGCTACTGAAAAGGGAGCTCTGAGCAGTAAACAGTTTAAATTAACAAAAGTCTAGAAACTACTGAAATTGTTATCAGAAATTGCTAGCTGAAGAGTCTCTAACATCCAGAACATTAACACGGAAAAGAAAAAGTGAAGTAAAAGGGAAAGAAATGGAAAACAGAGAAGGAGACTGAAAGCAATGCTGTGGAGCAGACCTAGAGAAAGCAGACAGTAATGGCAACAGACCCTAGAGAAAATGACTGACCAAATATATCCTGAGAATTTCAAAATCGGTGAGTCCTGGTTAGAATATGTAGAGACAAATAGCAGACGCCTGCAGAAAATAGAACAAGTTTTACAGAGGCATTCAGAGGAAATAGTATGTTTGCACACTACTGAAAATGACATGAAAAAAATGGTGACACTGTAATTAAAATTTTAATATATGGCACAGGTGCTGACTGAACCTAAGAACAGGTCATGTGGAGATAACTTAAGGTTTAGAGCAAACTGTGGAGATGGATTGTAAAGACTTTATGAAAAAAATACCATGGTACATGGACTGGATTCTCTATTGATGATTTTAAAACAGAGACAGCACACAGAATAAATATTCCCAATAAGAGACTGAGAAAGCAGCCAAGACCTATATGGATTAAACATTAGACATATCAACTAAAGGAGGACATTTCTTCTATATTGTGTAGGAAAGAAACAATTGTAAAAGTCAGAGATACAAGGGTTTATGTGGATAATGAACCAATGAATATATTACAAGCACAAATTAACAAAAATACTGTTCTTCCCTTCCATAAGACTCTGTAGGGAAATTACACTTTCTTTTTAATTCATTGTATCCTTCTTTACTTTGACTGTTCTGTCTGCTTGGATTAAAATCCTACACACAAACTCAACGGGCATGAGATGAACTGGCAAAGAGAAAAGAACAGCTGGAGGTAGGAGGTCTTGGTGAGTGCACAAGCAACTGGTTGGCAGATGCAGAAAAAACAATGATGGACACTTTCAGAGAGAGATGTCCTAGAAAGCTCTTTCCTGTTTTCCAAAAGAAAATTATGGGTAGAGTAAAGGAGATGAAACAATTTTTATAAAAAGTGGAAGACTCCATTAAAAACTGCACCAGGAACTTTATACAAGAAAATTCATATATACATAACATATATATATATATATATATATATGTGTGTGTGTGTGTGTGTGTGTGTGTGTGTGCATGTGCGCTCGCATGTGTTTGTATTTGTATGTTGGTGAATGCATGTATGTGTTGCTTTTTTGTTGGATTCCATCTGGTCAGGCTTATTTAATTGGTATCCCATTTTACTGAACATCATTACATAGCTCTCTTTGATATTGTAGATAGTTAATGTCCAATTTCCTACACAATTTGGGATTTTGAACTTCCAGTACTTTGTGTTTTGAGGAATGGGAGATTCAGGGATTTGCAGTTCTACTGTGAGTAAAGCACAGCAGAGGTTACTGATAATATTTTAGTAGAACAGAGCAAGATAGAGACGTTTCCATTAACCCAAACTATAGTGCAGTTCTGGAGGTATTAAATCTGTGGCTCAGTGGTATTGTAGAAGACAGGAAAATATTTGAGAGTTTGAAATTTGTAAAAAGTAAGATAGCACAATGGATTAGTTTCTGAAAGACGTCATTGGACATTTTAAAGGTCTATAGATTACAAATTGCCATTATATGGGCCAGACAAGGAGCATCATGATTTTTTGGCGACTACAATTAAATAAATATCACTATTTGTAGAAACTATTACAAAAATCAAGTAACATAAATTGCCATGCAGATTTGTGGAAGTGCTAAAATGGTTTCCTTCATCAGAATTGCACCAATCTGAGATGGGTGTTTTTCAAGGGATGTCTATTTTGGACTATGTTTGGAAGAAGTTAGTAGTTTTGATTACATATAGCCATATGTCAAACTTCAGTCAACTCTGCTAGGTACAGGGGAAAACACTAGATTTCAGCAACACTATAATAATGATTCTCTGATACAACTAAAGCACCTGCAATTAAATGTAAAAAGTGTCAGCCAACTTCAGGATGATGCATATCCAATCAGTGTCAAAGTGAGGAGGGCCTAAAAGAATACAGCTCAGTGACAGCACACTCCTGAGGCTCAAGAAACATTGCATAAATGAGAACAAATCTATCAACTGCCTCTGATATGAGCATTCACACAGTCTCCTGCAACAAACTCCACAAACGTCTGCTGCATACACATGTACACTCCATGGTCACCTCAAGCATGTGATGACACTGCCATCTTACAAGAAAGTGAAATCCTCAGCCTTTGGAGAAAATTATTCAACTGCTCGAAAGACAACAGTCTTCTTGGCACTTAACATCAGCATCTACCCATCACACTGACAAGAGCACTCAACAAAACTAGCATCACTTCAAATGTACCAAAAGCAAAACAAAATCAAAGTAATCAAGCAGAGTTCTCAACCCCCGGTGCAGTATCAAAAACTTACACAGTACAGGACAGGCTGAACAAGCTTTGTACAGATGGATTCACTCCATTCCCTTCTCTGAAAACAAAGAAACTTACAGTCTGTATAATCACTCCCCATTTCAGAGCCAGAGTGCATGTTTTAACCCGCTCATAGCAATGGAGCTGAACACTTGAGTTTGCAAACAGTAAGGAAAACTAATTCAAAGTGGGGCGCTCAAGAATTTGAAGCTTCCCTGACTGGGAATTGAACCCGGGCCACAGCGGTGAGAGTGCCAAATCCTAACCACTAGACCACCAAGGACTCTCCTAAAATCCATCTGACTGTGGGTGTTATGACAGCTGAAGTACATCTTCCAGCAAGAACCCTGAGGATTCAAACTCATGACCTGCAGTCTACAAAACCATGACCTTCACCACTATGTTAGCAAGCCTCAAAAAATGATTCACTAAGATGAAGTTTAACTAAACCAAGAATTCTAAAGTCATTTATATTAACATATATTATGAAAAGGTGGCAATTGACTACTAATTAAACATCCACAACATTTTTTATATTAAACATCCATAACTTTTAAGTCCTCCTGTACTCCATTGTTTGGTTATGCATATTAAGAAAGACATTTGCATAAAGTCTATAACAGGTAAAAGTTATACTGACTGAATATGTAACATAAAGTTATAAAGATAAATAATATAAATACATTTGAATAATAAGTCCAAAGTTTAAGTTGACAAATGATACGTTTTAATAAGACATATTGGTTCAAATATATAAATATCAACTTATGATAGAAAACACTTACCTAGGGAAGAGTTAAGAAAGAAAAGTTGTTTCTTCTGCACATGTAATTAATAAACATGTAAACTATTACATGAAATATTTTTGATCTGAAAATATAACAACTTATGAAAACTACTCCTGAGAAAATGTTGAGCATCAATTTTGCCATGGTTTTGGTCATTCTCCTCTTGGGACAGGACTTTGACAAAGACTCTTTTTTTTTGCTTTGGCACCAATTCCAACTCTTCCCATTTCCCATAATGCCATGTGTAATCTCGTATCTTCAGATAATTTTTTCTCCCCACAGCTGACCAGCAGCTGGCACCAGCTCTTCTCTTTGTTTACTAGGTCTACCGGACCCACCTTACCCTCCCCTGAGCTCTACCCAACCAAGGTCCAGGGCTGGTGAGGTAATTAAGGATGGCGGTGTAGCATCATACTGCTAACAGGGATTATGCCCACACTTCTCCTCCCTTGTGGCAACCTTGTGAGTTCTACAAGTTCTGCCCAGGGGATATGCATATGCATTTTTGTGCATGTGCAATGTCCCAACTCCCAACTTTCATGCAGCATGGGGTCTGCTCAGCTCGTTTGGTGCTTATTGCAGCAAGCCTAGGCTGCATCCCTCCCACCAGGATGGGTGAGATGACACTTGCTGTTCACTCCCATCCTCCAGCTGTGGCTCCTCCAGTGCCCTTGCCACCAATCAAACACTGGTCATCTGGATCACAGTAAAGGCTTTATTTCCCTGTGCTGCAGGATTGCTCATCTTCAGATCTTGTTAGGCACTCATCAAGCTTACACAATGCTGGATAACATCAGGATTCATCAAGCTGTAGCAGTGCTGTGTTCTATTCCATTTTGGAGTAAATTGATCCAGTTTATTCAGATTGACATTTTTCTATCTTGGAAGAATTTCCAGATAATTTGGTTAGATTTTGTCTTTTTTTTTTTTTTTGTTGTTTAACTATACTTTGCCCCCACTGTTAGCACCATGTTGTTCATTAGTTGTGTGTGGGAGTGTGTGTGTGTGTGTGTGTGTGTGTGTGTGTGTGTGTGTGTGTGTGTGTGTTTCTCAGTTAGAATGTCTTATTTAGCTTCTACCTTGCTTGTAAGTTCATCTTAGTTAGAGTTACAAAACTTGACTCTTTTGCATTATGTCATTGTTTAGGCTAGAAAAGTGGAAAAGACTTGATTTTCTAAGTGTGAGTCCCATGGGCATACAATTCTCTCACAGAACACCTGTGCCAAATGAGTTGTGTACATAGATCATTCTCACCTTGATGAGAAAATGCCCCATCTGTGTTAAATTTGACAAATACCATCATAGACAGGAAAAACAACCTCATTTTGAAAGTGTTATTTAAGCCTACGGACTGTTTAGAGAAGCCTTCTTCTCCCAAATTTTAGCCAGACCAGGAAAAGGAAATGACTACGAATAGATTCAGACTCACTAAACATAAGGCTCAAATCAAAGGAGTCTCCTCCCCCCAAGGTTCAGAGCAGGGAAGATAGGGAGTCCTCAGTGGACTATGGACTATCCCAAATCTCAGTATGAGGGGTTGAGGAGCTTCCAGTACTTTTTTAATGTTTATTTCTTATTTAACATTTGTTGACTGGGAAAGTCTGACTAGGACAGAGCTATTTTCAGCAGAGGCCTGGGGAGAAATGCTCCAGATACATGTCTTTGGATTGTGGGAGGAAACCGGAGTACCCAGAAGAAACCCACATGAATGCAGGGAGAACATGCAAACTCTGCATAGAAGGCACCCCAGCCAAGAATCTAACCGGAGAACCTCTTGCTGTGGGACGACAATGTCAACCACTGCTCCACCCGTAGTACTGACACAGAAATCAGGTGCCTCATACAAAGGCACTACCTGTTCCTTAACTGAGGTGGATTGTACTGCCAAACACTCCACTATACCAGACCAATTTCCTCTCATAGATACTTATTTAACATTTTATTATGATCACTAGAACCCAAATGGGCATGTGTCTTCTTCCCACCTGCAATTCTGGGATGGACAATGAAGGTAGAATCCCAAGACCTGTATCTGCCTCCTCATTGGCACCAGTCTTGCTGATGATCAGATAAGACCAACTAGCTCCCTGCTGACTCCAATGCCAACTCAATTGCCTATCTTTGAGTCAGTCCCCATGTTGACACCAGTGTTTTAAGTGCTGAAATATCCTTCAGCAACCAGGCTCAGGGCTGTAGGCTTGAGTCATTTGCTGCTGACCCACTTAGTGTCAGGGTGGAAATTCCTGGCATTTGTAAACCTGTGAACAAGGACCCCCATCACCACTGTTATTAGCACTGAATCCTTCTGTGTCAGGGATTGACATCTGTGCTGTTGGTATGAACTGCTATTGATCCCTCTGCGTTGATTATTCTGGCTCCAGTAATGTCTCTGATATCAGACCCATTGCTGATCTTGCAATATCATTGTAAATGTAACTCTGAACTTATGTTACAGGTGGTCACCTTCAGAGTCTTCATTCAGGAGGGTCTGCCCTGAAAAGAGGATATCTTTGCAAGGACAAGGAAATGGAAATATCCTGACAGGATTCTTCCCCCAAATTAGAGCCTGATTCAGACCCTCAGTCATCCACATTGGACTACTCCCCTGTGGAGGCCAACCAAGAGGCATTGCAGGAAGTATCCTCTAGACTCATCCACAGAGTCTTCCAAGAGGGATTCCAGCATTCAGCTATAGATGACTCCCCTTTTGCTGAGGTTTTATTAGTGATAGAAAAGAAAGAGGTAGTCTGTTGTTTCCTCAGTGGCCTTGAACAAAATTCTGCAAAACACCTTCTATTCCCTCCATGCACTGTCCTGGGCAGTGCCTGCTGTGGATAACAGGGTAACTCTAAATCAGACGGGATACTTTGGCCTGTCAAAACACTTGGAGTGCTGTTCTAGGAATCCCATATTGATTCTGTTATTGTTGCAGCAGTCCTGAAAAGGGCTGTTAACCAGCAGATACAAAAATGACCAAAAGGCCAGTACAAACCTAAAAAAAAAAATATTAACATACTTTAGCACCTCTGCTTTTTTGTTGCAGCTTAAAGATCTGTCAGGAATATTGTACAGATATCCCTGTATTTCTTACAAACATGGGAGAAATTTGAAGGACATGCTTGTACACAAATTATTTTCTATGCCAGCTTCATTGATTTTCATAGATCCTTCTTATTTTGGAACTTTTTCACGTGGTGGCTGTTCCAGTTGTAAGTTTATTTTTATTTATTTATTTTACATTTGATGACCGGAAAAGTCCGACTGGACACAGGTCCATTTTCAGCGGAGGCCCGGGGAGAAAAGCTCCACTTAAAACAATTCTACAAATACATTTTATAAAATACATAACTGTACTGTTAAGGCATACAATTAAACATATAAGAACATATTAACATTTCTTCATAGACATATAAATCAATACCATCAGAATAAAATGTAACATTTCTTTATAGACATATAAATCAAACCATCACAATAGAACATTGTTTGGTAAGAATAAGTATTCAGAGGTTAGAAATTTATAGGTGATCTTTGGCAAAATGCTTGCAACACTGCAATGTAGTGGATTAGTCTGGGGAGTCACATGTACACAGCCAATTGTTAAAATAGTGGGTTTTGAGTAGTTTCTTAAATAGTGAAGCAGAGCTTGTAGAAGTTATATGATTTGGGAGTGAGTTCCAGATTTTTGCTATTGTACAGCCAAAGAGACTTTTACCTGCTTCATTCTTATGTTTGATGACATTTATGAGATTTCGATCTGTTGATCTTAAGGCTCAGGTGGTGGTGTAGGGCTGTATTAGATCCTGTATTGTGGGAGTTTTGTCAGGGAGGTAGTACAGTTTGTGGGCTGTGGAGAGTTGAGTAGTAAGAAGTAGTTGGGGCAACTCAAGCCAGTTGAGCTGTTTGAGGGAAAGACAGTGATGGGATCTATTAGAGGCACCTGTAGCTAACTTGGCAATCTTGTTATAGCAAGATGCCATTTTGTTTAGTTTGCTGTGGCGAAGATTAATCAGGATTGGGGAGGCATATAGTAGGGTGGATAATAGGTGCATTCTTGCAATAGTGGCTTTGGTATAATTGGTCATGAATTGCTTGTTCCTGTACAGGGGACCAAGCTTTTTGTTTACTTTTTTGATTGTTTGGGCTATGTGTACATCAAATTTGAGATTATTATTGATTACTACTCCTAGGAGTTTAGTGTGTTGTTGGGGTGATTGAGGTATTATAAGCAACAAAAAACACCAGGTAGCAAGTAGCAAGCAGCAAACAACGAACACAGTATCCAGCAAATCTTTTAATAAAATCTCTCTGACGTCTCGGCCAAAGCCTTCAAGGAGAATAAAATTATGTACAAGCACCCATACTTTATAGCAAGCTGATAACACAATTAAACAATTAAACAATTAATTAAGCAACACTCTCCAATTGAACTCTGCATTGAGCCCACAAGGAGACATAGTTTTGTACTTTAAAATAAGCAGAGCTTCTTTTTGCAATAACACAGTTTTAACATCCTGCTGACAGTACATTGATGGCTTAACTTGTTCTAAAATAGTGGCTTTTAAACCTTCACTACTTTTATTATGACATTCTAAAAAATGCAGAGCTACAGGGCTTTCAATATTACCATTGTTAATGTCCCTTATATGCTCTAACAATCTCAATTTAAAAGCCCTTTTAGTTTCTCCTATGTAATAAATATTACATGGGCAACAGAGAGCATAAATAACCCCTACTGACTTACAACAAAATTCCTTAACAGGAGTAAACTTCACATCATTAGTGAATGGAAAACAGGGTACAATATATTTGCAACCTTTGCAGCTTCCACAAGGGAAGGTGCCAATTCGACATGGTTCTTTATATATTGAAGGTAGAGGCAAAATAAATTTACTTTTAACTAAAAAGTTTTTGATATTTCTACCCCTCCAATAGGAAAATTGTAAGTTAACATTAAGCCACTGTTGAACATTTTTACAAGAAAGTAAAAAGGACCAAAATTGTTTTACTATATCAAGAAATTTAAAAGTAAAGCAACCATAGGTGGTTACAAAATACATATTTTCCTTACAGTTATTAACACTATTATATTGAGCCACATTGTTACAAGGATGATAACTAGTTACACCATCAAAAAGCTTGACTCTTCTAACCAACTTATCAAAACATCTATTTAAAATGTCCTTATTATATCCTCTGCTTAAAAAAGATTCCACCAAAATGTTCATTTCTTGCTGAAAAATATCATATCTACCACATAATCTATATGTACGTAACATTTCCCCATATGGTAATGCATCCAAAGTGTGGGGAGGGTGACCACTAGTTCCATGTAAATAAAAATTAGTGCCTTCAAATTTTCTATTAATTGAGGTAATAATTTTCATACCATCAGAAATATCCAAAATAATATCCAAAAATGGGACCACAGGTCCCATTTTTAGACCATCAAAACTCATGGAAAATCTATTATAATTGATGTCCTTAACAAACTCTTTAATGTCACTTTCATCAGCATCCACCAAGAATATTAGATCATCCACAAACCTATAATAAGATATTACATGAGTTTGAAAAAATCTATGCTTGTATATTATTTCTAGTTCAAATAGGCCCATAAATAAATTAGCATACATGGGGGCAAAAGAAGCCCCCATGGCTGTGCTGTAATTGATGGTACAAAACCTC
Source organism: Protopterus annectens (assembly GCF_019279795.1). NCBI lineage: Eukaryota > Metazoa > Chordata > Ceratodontiformes > Protopteridae > Protopterus > Protopterus annectens. Next base: position 277,851,757 of record NC_056735.1, on the reverse strand, counting down.
ATTAAACTCAAAAAATTGTGAGTCAAACAAAATGAAGTAACTCTACAATAAATACTGTGACGGATTATCACCCAAAAAATATCTAACAGCCTCAAGACCAAAAGAATGTTTAATATTGGTATAGAGGCTTTTAACATCAATAGTAAACCAAGTCATCCTAGCATTTATTTTTACCCTTTTCATCTTGTTCAAAAAATCAAAAACATCACAAATATAAGATGGCAACTTATATACAAAAGGAGCCAAAAATTGATGTAAAAAAATACCCAAATTATGCAAAAAATATAAAGAACCAAAAACAATAGGCCTCCCAGGGGGCCTAGACAGATTTTTATGTATTTTGGGTAGGCAATAAAAAAGGGCCATCTTTGAACCTTCTATTTGAAATTTCTTTTTAACATCAGTAGGACAAAAATAACCTAGCCTAACCCCTAGGTTACACTGCAATGTAATGGATTAGTCTGGGGAGTCACATGTACACAGCCAATTGTTAAAATAGTGGGTTTTGAGTAGTTTCTTAAATAGTGAAGCAGAGCTTGTAGAAGTTATATGATTTGGGAGTGAGTTCCAGATTTTTGCTATTGTACAGCCAAAGAGACTTTTACCTGCTTCATTCTTATGTTTGATGACATTTATGAGATTTCGATCTGTTGATCTTAAGGCTCAGGTGGTGGTGTAGGGCTGTATTAGATCCTGTATTGTGGGAGTTTTGTCAGGGAGGTAGTACAGTTTGTGGGCTGTGGAGAGTTGAGTAGTAAGAAGTAGTTGGGGCAACTCAAGCCAGTTGAGCTGTTTGAGGGAAAGACAGTGATGGGATCTATTAGAGGCACCTGTAGCAAACTTGGCAATCTTGTTATAGCAAGATGCCATTTTGTTTAGTTTGCTGTGGCGAAGATTAATCAGGATTGGGGAGGCATATAGTAGGGTGGATAATAGGTGCATTCTTGCAATAGTGGCTTTGGTATAATTGGTCATGAATTGCTTGTTCCTGTACAGGAGACCAAGCTTTTTGTTTACTTTTTTGATTGTTTGGGCTATGTGTACATCAAATTTGAGATTATTATTGATTACTACTCCTAGGAGTTTAGTGTGTGTTGTTGGGGTGATTGAGGTATTATCCTTGGAGTTTATGGTGAAATCATTATTTAGTGCAGGAGATCTACCAGGACTAAAGAGAATTAGTTTTGTTTTTTTGGGATTGAGTGTAAGTTTAATGCTAGAAAACTATGCTTTGGCCAGAGTAAAGTTATGCTGTGTTATTGTTTGAAGTTTGCTTAAGGTTGGGGCGGCGCATATGATAGTAGTGTCGTCTGCATATTGCACTATAGAGGCAGAGGGAGAGGATGCAGCTATCTGATTTGTAAATATGGAGAATAGTAAAGGACCAAGTATGGAACCTTGAGGGACTCCAATGGATACAGGTAGAAGGGAGGATAGTTGGTCCTGTCAAAGAACTGCTTGTTGGCGGCCTGATAAATAGCTGTTGAACCATGATATAGTGAGGGAGTTAATGCTAAGGGTAGATAGAGTTTTGAGAAGAATGCTGTGGTTGACCATATCAAAGGCTTTAGATAAGTCTAAGAATACAGAGGATACGAAAAGTCTGTTGTTTCTATGAGTGTTGACTATGTTGGTATATGAGAGTAGAGCTGTCGCGGTACTATGGGAGGGTTGAAAGCCATGTTGAGATGTTGATATCAGGTTATTTTTTTAGGAGGTATTGCATTAGTTGTGAATGTACTACTCTATGTATTTTTGAAAAAGGTGATAAAATTGCAATTGGGCGGTAGTTGGTGAGCTAAAGGGAGTTGCTGCCTTTGTGGAGTGGAATAATATGAAATATTTTCCACAGGTTAGGTACTTTGCATTCAGATATGGATCTATTTATGAGGATAGACAACGGGGTAGGATATGGTTTCAGCTGATAGTTGAAGGAAGTCATTGGGAAGTTTGTCAGCAGATAGCGTGGTAGGCTTTCGTTTTTTGAGGAGTTTAGTAATAAGTTGTGTAGGTGCTGGAGACAAGGAAAAGCTAGAGGGAGTCTGTTGTGTAATAGGGTTAGTATGGGTTGGAGAAGGTATAGGGCTAGTAGTGCTATTTAGGGTGTTAGACCTGGGACTGTTTCGGTAAAGAATTTGTTGAATTGTGTGGGGGTACCCTCTTTGTCAGTTGGAACAATGGGTGTGGGAGTGCCAGTTTTACCTGGGTGCAGTAATTTATTTATTGAGGCCCAGAATTTCTGAGGGTTGTGAGCGTGTTTTTCTTGTAAGGTTTTGTAGTAATTGGTTTTATCGAGTTTTATAAGTTGTTTGGTCTTGTACCGGAGTGCTAAGTAGTTTTGTTTGAGGTAGTTGTTTTAAGTTTATGATACTGAGCCCAGGCTCTGTCTCTGTCCTTCATTATGGTTTTAGTTTCTTTTGTTAACCAAGGGGCATAGTTTGTCTAAACTCTGATGGTTCTGGCTGGTGCATGACGGTTTAGGTTTTTGAGAAAGATTGAGTTAAATTAATCTACTGCTTTATCTAGGGGTAGGTCTTTTAGGGGAGTCCAGTTACAGTATTTTAGTTCGTTGTTTAGGTCCCTGGCCTTGAAGTTCTTTTTGTTGTGAACTATTCTAAGGATGGGTTGGTTACTATGGTGGGATTTATTCCTAATAAGGTAGGTTGGTTGGTGATCACTCAAATTGTCTGGTAGGCAGCCTGATTGGTGTGCTAAGGTGGGGTCAGACAGAAGTATCCAATCTAAGATGGATTGACGTTTGGATTTCTTATCGACTGTTGTGGGGGTGTCTATGATTTGGGTAAACCCATGAAGATTAACATGGGTAGAGGGGTTGAATCTGGTACAGTCGGACCAGTCAATATTAAAATCTCCTAAGAATATGGTCTCTTGTGGGTGGGAGATAGACATCCAGTGTAGCAGGTTCTCCATAGTGGCAATGTTGTTTCCTGGTGGGATGTATGCACCTGCTATAACTATATGTTTGCTACAGTTTAGTTTTAATTTAGCAAGAATGAGTTCAATATCATTGACTTCCTGGGAGTCCCAACCCTAAAGTTTATAGTTTAATAGTAGAATCTTTTTACAAGATTAATAGTTCTTTTTTATAAACTAATGGGGATATATAGCTGCAATACAGAGGGCATTGTTTAAGCATTGAAATGTCTATGTGGTCTTTTTTATGTGGGGAGAGCAAAATAATAATTCTAATCCTACAGGTTTGAAAGGTACTATTTTGGAGAAAGTAAATTTTAAGTGTGCAAATGATATGGAGATTAAACAGAAGCTGTTCTATAAAGAATCAATTTTTATTTTGAAATATGATAGTTTAATTCCTAAAGGTCTGAATACAGGATGCAACTGGAGAGTTTTAATTTAAATTATTTTTAAGTCTTACTTAATTCTTTTGTTATTTAATAGTTTGATTGCTTGATTTGAGGATGCTAAGCTACCAGATTCATTTATCATTTTTTCCAGTGCAAAATCATAGATAGAACTCTAAGTCATTCAGTCTTCATTCATGAGGGTCTGCCCTGAAAAGAGGATATATTTGCAAGGACAAATGTATTTATTTAACAAATATTAAGTAAATAAATAGTCATTGGAGAAGATTGAGGATACAGAGACCAAAATAAAACATTCTGCTCAGTCTCTATGTTGTCTGCAATTTCTAATATCATCCTTATGCTGACAGATAACCACACATCTTTCTTTAATGCCCCCTTCAATGGCTCTTTTTTTGTGCCTGAAGTTAAGGATATGGTGGAGCATGGTGAGAAAGATGAAAGGACCCTCATAGTGGATTATGTAAAATTTACAGTTCTGCACCACCTCTATTCTAGAACTCAAAAAAGTCTGCATCAGAAATGCTTCAGATGTGCCCAATAACCTTGCAGTAATCAGCCTGAGAGAACCATCTGACTGTGAAAGTAGTGGTTACCAGGGCAGATGTCAGCTCAATGACAGAAGTGAACAGAATATCCAAAGGTTCCCATCTATCCATCTGTAGCCAGCAGCAGTCACCATTAAACTTTGACTGACTTCTGTACTCTGAAGGCAGCTCAGGAGACTCTTGCCCCTCTTTTGTCAATTTGATTAGCCATCATAAATTACTAGTGGTTATTGGACATCATTTTCTGGAGGCTACAGAATCTCCTTTCCTGCCCTGCACAGCATCTTTTACATCATCTTCCTGATATCCAACCACACCATAAGAGGGTAGCAGAATTAGTCTCAGATGACACTAACAGTGCCTGAATTTCAAAGGTTGTAAATTTGACAGTAGATCGTGCTTAGTCACTGTCCTCAGGAGAAAATACCTCCCATCCTGTGGGCTGTATTTCACATCCTTCAGTCATCTCAGATAATGGCAGCCATATGCCTCAAAACACTTGGGCTAACGACTGCCACAGTATCTCTGATTCCCCATGCAAGGTTCCATGTATGCCTCTTGGTGGCTGACTAGAACAAAGCTTTACACTGTTTCAGTCAAGATGACCAAGTCATTTCAGACACACCTGTCTTGGTGGCTGAGTCCAACCATATTCTTTGCACCCCCTTAATTTTCCATGGCAACAGTCGTGATGGGTGCTACATGCCATTTTCAGAGTTAGACAGTCCAAGGTGTATGGTCACACTCAAAGACCAGTCTGTACATCAACATCTTTGACCAGACGGCTACCCTTCTCATACTTGCAGACCTTCCAGGATCCCAATCCTTAGAGTAATAGCCATACACTGCTACTATATGGCAGTAGTGTGGTATATCAAGAAACAGGGCGGGACCTATTCCTGTCCACTGCATTGAGCTGTGTTGCCTTCTGAGTGAGAGATTTTTTTCAGGTCACTTTCTAATGGCTATGCATGTTCCTAGGGATTCCAACACCTTAACAGACCAGCTCAGCTGATGTCTGCTAATGCTTCACTAGGAGTTTCTGTTCAGTAGTGACCTATCTATTCCAATGATGGGGCAAGCTATGCTGTGAACTTCACCAGCCTAACCAGTACCAAGTGCAATGACTTGTTATTCCTAAGCCCTTCTCTGGGCCAGTGGACTAAGGATGAGCTAGTCCAGGAGTGATCCCAATGTCTCTTGTATGCCTTTCCCCTTTTCTTTAAAACCAAAGTTCTTGTAGAAAGCACAAACAAAGAAAGCCAAGGTCATTCTCATCACCCAGTTTTGACCTCAACATGCGAGGTATCCCCTGCTCTTTGGCTTCATCTCTCTTGGAGAAGATTCTCAGATTACACTTTCCAAAAACATTTTATTTCGCCTTTCTGGCAAGCTTCACCCAAATCCTTCAGATCCTTCATCCCACCATATAGCATCTCCAATTCCAGTGATGGCTAGGGTGACCCCTGTTACACTGACAATTTGGTCTATATCTGATTTCTGTGCAGAATCCCAACACCAGGAAAGCGTACAAAGACAAATGAATGTATTCTACAATATGGCCATTGAAGAAAGGTTTTGATCCATGTTCTGCTGTGATTCTTCTAGTGCTGAACTATCTGGTGAACATCTGTGAAACTGGATTAAGCTCTTCCTTTATTGTTCATCTGACAGTAGTATATGATTTCCATTTACGAGACTAGCTCTGTATGTTGTCATTACTAAGTCTGTGAACAAGTTGAGGGACCTCCACTCCATCAACCTACCTTACCTTGGAATTTGAATTTTGGACTGCATCAATTGGCTTGGCTTCTATTTGAATCAGCTTTAAAGGGTTAGCTCACATTACTTTCTTGGAAAAATTATTTTTCTTGTGGCAATTATTCCCTTCAGGTGCAGCTCCAAGCTTTAGGCATGTGCATTAATCCCCAGTATCTTGTGTTTCACAAGACTAGAGAAATGCTGTGCACCATTCTGTCCTTTGTGTCAAAGATGGCAATGAAATTCAGTGTAAACCAATCTACTGATCTTCCAATCTTCTTTCAAAATTATTCTAACCAAGACAAATATCTTCTGTACTTCCTAAATTTCTACAGATAGTTATGATTTTACCTTCATCCTAATGGCTATAGAAAAGATCAACAACTTCTGATTACATTTGCAGATTTTAAATTGATTATTAAGGTTTCTAAAGCCACACTGTCTATATGGCTTTCAGACTGCATCTCCTCTATCTATCATAAACAATGTAAACATTCATTTGGTGAGCCAGCGGTGTTTTCAGTTAGTTCAGTATCCACTTCCTCTGCTTAGTTTTTTAATAGCGGCATAAATAATATTTGCACAGCTGCTGGCTGGACTTCATTGGGCAACTTTGTAAAGCACTGTAAACTGGATGTGATCTTGTGGTCACATGCAGTATTTTGGACTACTGTAGTCTGGGGTATTCTGCCTTAGACCATCCAGATTAATTGCTAAGGAACTCTCTTCTAACAATAAGAAGAGGATGAACAAGACTGTGACAGGTACAAAAGTTATGTATTTACCATAACACTAGACTTGCATGGTTGCAGTTCATCCTCCTCTAAATCCCTACTTACCGTCCCCTGACCTGGCAGAGTGGGTAAACATAGATATATGGTATGAATGAGCATAAGCCCAAACAGAGCTTTGTTCAGCTAGTCATTGAGCTAAAAGAAGGCTTAATTCTGATTTGGAGAAGCAAGGTTATACAAAGCATTAGGGGAAATGGAAAAGGACCTGAAGCCTGGGAAAGTTGGTGTCACTGCCAAAGTCACCAAGAGTTGATATCAGAGTCCTATAATTTTGGTAATAACAAAACTTTTGTGTAATATTGTTTGATTATATACTGCATTGTATCAATAAAATTATAAGTTCTAATTTCAGCTATTTATAAAATCATAGGATTTACAAGGCAACTGAGCTGAAAGGCCATTTCTGCCTAGCCAGAACCCACCCTTAGATGTTCCTTTATTTATTTATTTTACATTTGTTAACCAAGAATGTCTGACTGGACACAGGTCCTTTTTCAGAGGAGGCCCAGAGAGAAAAGCTCCACATACAAGCTATATGTACCAGATACAAATACAATTCAAATTACAGTTTGAAGAAAAATATAGAATGTTAAATTTAAACAAAACAACATACAACATACAATGGACAGTATAACGATACAGAAACTATGACAGTAAATACATCTGATGACAGGTACAGATTACAATATATACAAAAAATGAAGTTTCTAAGTTATATAATTTGTGGTCCAAGGTGACCCATAGCATATATAGACTTATATGCAGGGAATATTATATGAGACCTGTTGTGGTGTCTTGTTGATGTATAGTGTTACAGAAAGCACAAGTAGTACTGAGGATAGTATTTTGGTAGTAAAGTTGATATAAGTGGGTATTTTGGTAGTAAAGCTGATATAAGTGGGTTAGATGACTTCAGAAATTGAGGGTGAATTAACCAGGGCTTATTTTTTTCAAGAAGGGGCAGACTAGACATGCCAGGGTGAATTTGTAAATACATATCCAGTTGTCCATCTCTTTTTTTAAAGACAGTGTGTCACACAGCTTCATTTGGAGAGGGAATTTGTTCCATTCCATCAAAACAACAAAGCTTGCAAGATAATTATTTAATTAATACAGATAGCATATTTTTTGAAAGTATGTCTTAATTAAACAATTTTGTCTTGTCAAAAAGGTCAGTGTTTTTTAGCTTGACTTGTTGACCGTTTTTAATTTTAAGTGTGAAACGACAGATTCCTAGGAGTTTGGTTCATATTGCTTCTTTAATGATGTGCAAGCCTAGACCATTGTTTCTTCATCAAGGATTGTGTTGTTATTTTTAATATAAGGTCTCAACTAGGATGTTAAACAACATTTCTCCTGAAGGTAAGAAGAGCTTCATTCTTGCCAGATAAAGATGTATTTTTATTGCTTGAAAGTTTTAATTAGAGGCCAACATATTCTTCCTTTTTTCCCATTGTAGTCATTGCCCTATCTTATTGTTCTAGGACAAATTTTGGACCCCACGCAGTTTGGGTTTGTGAAGGGCCGATTTTGTCTCCTGAACCTGATTGACTTTTTCGAATTGGTCTCCAGAGCTGTAGACAAGGGTAAGGTGGTCCACACAGCCTATCTGGACCTCGCCAAGGCCTTCGACGCCATCACCCACTCTGGAATCATAGAAAAACTTACTAAGCTGGGCATTAATCCCTACGTCACTTGATGGGTTGCCAACTGGCTTACTGACAGAACCCACACTGTAAAAGTAGCCAACTCCAAATCCAGCTCCAGACAAGTGGCAAGTGGAGTACCTCAGGGTTCAGTCCTGGGACCGCTCTTGTTTGGCATCTACTTTTCTGAAGTACAGGCCAACACTAAGGGACTCTGGCTAACAAAGTTCGCAGATGACTGCAAACTGGGAGCAATTATTGAATCCCCAAATTATAGGGATATTCTACAAAAGGGCCTTACAGAAACAGATGCTTGGTGCCAGAGCCATGGGCTCAAGCTCAATGCCAAGAAATGTATAGTTATCCCCTTTGGGGAAAAAACATGTACCTGTGAATTACCACATAGGTGGCAGTACACTAAACACCGAATGTGTGATAAGAGACTTAGGGACACAGGTGGACAGTGGTCTCACCTTCGATAACCACATCATCACAACAGTCAGGAAATCCTTCTATGTGGCACACCTCATCACTACGGGCTTTTCATCCAGAAAAAGGGAGGTCATTGTCCCACTGTACTCATCCCTCATTAGACCCATTGTAGAATACAACGGCCCATTTGGTATGTACCTCTCAAGACATCTGCAACAACTGGAAAGGCCACAAAAATACCTCACTAAAAGAATCACAGGCCTAAAGCAGATGCCCTATGCTGACCATCTAAAACAACTTCACCTATACTCTGTCGCATATCGTCTACTCAGAGGTAATCTCTGCTTAACATACAAGGCCATGTCAAACCCAGAGCTGTTGGACATGCTACACTTAAAGAAATCCCAATCCCTCAAAGAACATGCTCCAGGGATCTAAACCCTGTCATCACAATGAACAGAACATGCTGAAGGGATAGGTTCTTGACCCAGGGACTCCTTAGACTCTGGAATAGACTACCCATACATGTCAAGCAGAGCGCTTTTTTTGGCCCTCTTCAAAAGGAACCTTGATGATTGGATGGGAGATAGGAAATTCACCCCAGGGATCACATTAGTCACCCTGGTAGACAGGGGTCCAGGGAAGTAAATACTGTGGGAAGAAATAGCCAGGGAATTGTTATGGCTAGGCTTGTATAGGCCCTAGGGCCGATAGTCTAGTACCAACCTATAAACCTATGATGGGGGCATTTCCCAAGACAGCACTTTAAACTAAGTCTGTATCCAAAAAGAGAGAAACTAGCTACAGTAGATCTTGGTGGCGAATCAAGTTTAGTAGATGTTTTTACAAAGCTGTACAGACCCTCTCACTCTTATATGAAAATCCTTGCAGATTTAGCTCTTAAGGATTCATGCTATGAAGAATATTAGCATGTGTTCTCCTTCCATTTTCTCTAGCAAGCCAAAGATCCACAAATTATTTCTTTTGACTCTGTTTTCTAAATCTTCCAATTTGTCAAATAATTTAATATTTTATGTATTCCCAGTAGTGGTGCTGCGGTACTGTTGTCACCTCACAGCAAGACGTTGTCGCGTTCGATTCTCAGCTAGAGCATCTTATGTGTGGAGGCATGCATGAATGGGCGTGCCTTCATTGAAGGTTGTGCGTCAGGGCTGGTAACTCGGCACATAAAAATCCCCTACCAAACATTAGCAGTCCGGAGTTCCACTGTGGCGACCCCTAACCGGGATAAGCCAAAAGACACAACAACATGTCAACAGCAAATCTGTGTTAATTTCCTTTTCTCTAAATCTTCCTGCCACACGTTAGAGAAATTTCAGTATTTTCTGAACATGAAGCTGTATTGAAGTGTTAAGAATGTCTGTCTGTTGAGAGAAATATTCTTGTATAGCATTCTTTTTGTTTTGAAATTCCTCAGGTTTATAAATTAATTCTTGAAGGGAGTGATGACTTGTTGAAAGTCCTTCTTTCTGTGAATGAACATTCTGAATAAGATGCATTAGAAGAGTTTATCTTTGGTCAGAACAGCTGACCAGTATAATGCAAAAAAAAGTATTCTAAAACTGAGATACTGATGAGAAAATGTGTTCATATATTTTGGTTCCCTAATAAAGAGCAACGCAGTCATTTTTGAGGTAGATTAGAGCGATGAACCAAACTTTGCTGCTGAAGAAGAAGATTTTAAGGGGAACATCTGAGTAGGGCTGTTTACTGGGTGGCCATCTTGTCTAGAATCCATTATTGAAGTTTTGTTGTTGAGCAAAATCCATATATTGATTATTGCCAATTAACAGTTAATGAACAGGTACAGGTTTTGAGGCATCTCTTACCTATATTGGTGTGTTTAGATTGTCAAGACCTGAATATTGTTTTATAAGACATTTAATATCTTTTATGATATACTCATGTTTAAAGAAAATGTGAATAACAGTACTTCTGATGGTAGGACCTGAGTATTATTTTATAAAATTCTTTATAATATACTCATTTGCAAAGAAAATGTTAATAACAGTACTTCTGATCATACCCCTGCATACTCACTATGGAGCTAATAAAGGAAATGTATTTGGGCTTCCTGGTGTGTGATAAAACTATCCTATTTATTTTGAGTAATGATAAGGAACAAGTACCCCACTATCTTGAGAATATCGTACTAAACTTGTACCAAAACACAAATACTGTATAGTGACATATAAGTTATCATAAAAAAGAACATTAAGGGATCTTGTGTTTTCTTCCAAACTCTTTTTTGCCTAACCTTAAGTTTGTGTGTGATGAAATGTATGATTTGTTTTTGCCTAGTGTATTTTCTTTCCCCGAGAGACTCTAACTTAACTTTGCTTTATCACAAATTATATTACAAAATAAAATTTAGTAAAGAAAATCTTAAACAAAGAAGATAAATGTTTAAAAAACATAACATAATCCTGCCACCATTTTGCCATTTCCTCTCTATGTTTTAATGCTTTACACAAAGCAGATGTAACACAATGTTTAACTGTATTGTTTTATTTTTGTGTTTCAGCTGCTGGTTAAAAAATGATATTGCTTTCTACATTTCTGTTGTGGGATATTTTAGCCTGATGGCTCTGTTGAACACCAGCATGTTCATTGTAGTGTTGATCCAACTGTGCCGCATTAAAAAGAGGAATCCCAGTGGTGAAAATCAGAGGAGCTTAATCCAAGAGATCAGAAGTGTTTCAGGCCTCACAGTTTTACTCGGAATTACTTGGGGATTTGCTTTTTTCGCATGGGGACCAGTGAATTTGGCCTTTATGTACTTGTTTGCCATTTTCAACACCTTGCAAGGTATGTTTATGCTTATTCAGTCCAGAAAGTTACTGTTGTGGGCATGCATTCCCAACATGTTAACTGCCAAACAGTCATGTAATACCCTGACAGTATATAAAGGTATGTACAAATAGTGGCATTTAGGTGAGCACATTTGTACCTTATCACAGTGCTAAGTGAATAAGTGCTGACATAATTAACATGTGCCATATACTGTGTTTTATTGATTTTACAGGTGGTTAATGGAGATTAGTATGTCTGTTACCTTCATGCAGATTTCTCTACCAGACAAAATGTGTACATTATGATGAGCAGCAGAGAAGTTAAAAATTTACATTGTCAAAAAGTTACCTCTATGTGCATGGTTGGCTGTGTGGCACATCTGTATCAATTCTGAAAGCCGCCCAGACCGTCCAGGATCATTTAGTGACCCAGACACTGAAATACACAGTGAGGGATCATGGAAGTGAGTGTTGAGGGAGGCATCTCAACAGTATGACTTTTACCTAATAGCGATAAGGGTCCTAACGTGACACACAATGAGCAGACTCATCTGCCTCAGGTAAATAGTACTTAGTACAATGGCCCATTTTGGTGCATTCAAAGGAACATGTGCATGCCAACTGAATGATAATATGGTAGTCTGCAGACGTCAGGCTGTCATAGAAGCCAACATGTATGCCAGGGTAAAAGCATCTGTCCTCATAGACTGGATAAAAACTCATATATGGTATAGCTTTTTCCTCAGCACCCAGCCACCCAAGGTATCATTACTTAAAGGTTAACTCTGGTGAGTGGGAATCCTGCATGTGGGCTGATGTAGAGTAAGTTGACTGAGGTGATACAAGGAAAAAATGGGAGAAATGATACATGAAGCTTCATGGTTGGCAAGCACAATTGGCAAAATGATTTGAAAGAGAAAAAGAGTGTGTAATGCAGCCTCTAAGGAGCAAGATTTTATACATAAAATTAGTAATGGCAAAAGGGGTAAATCAGAAGTAGCTTAACATTGTGATAGAAGGTAAAATAGTGGATCGGGTTAGCAGTTTAAAGTATCTGGGCAGGGGCTGTGGGATAGGGAAATCTGAATGAGGAGGTCAAACCTAGAATCAGAAGGTGTTGCAGCCAACTGGCACAGAGTGTCAGGGAACTGTGTATGAAAAAAAAACCAAAGAAGATGAAAAGTTAGATGTACAAAACAATGATGCTGCTGTATGGTACAGAAACCTGGACAGTGAAAGCAAAGCTTGAGGAAGCTAGAGGTGATGGAGATGAAGTGTCTGAGATGGGTGGTAGGATACAAACATTGGGACAGACAAAGAATTGAGGACATCAGAGCAGAAGCCAAAGAAGCTTCAGTTGCAGAAAAGGTTGAAGAGAACAGATTGCTGTGGTTCAGGCACATGTGCAGAAAGGCAGAAGACATGAAGAAGATGTAGGATGGACAGGAAGAAGGATATAGGAAACAAGGGCATCCAGCAAAGAGATGGATGTATTGTGTGAGAGAAGACCTTCAACAGTCAGGCATGACTATCAAAGAGGGTAGGAGAGTGACACTGAATCAAGAGAAATGGCGACAATTGATGCAAAACCCTGACCCCATGTAGAAAATAGGAAAAGGGCGATTGATGATGATGATTTTGTTCTAAAAATCCTTCTTATGATACTAGGAACATGGCACAGAAGCATTTGAATATCTACTATGATCCTTATTTGAATGATAAATGTTTTTCTCAGATTTAAATATATTAAATTTTTCTGTCGGTTATTGCAAAATAATACATAATTTCATTCTCTGTATAGCAGTATAGTATGAAAGCGTTTTCTGTTTTCTTGTTTCTTAATATAATGAATTTTATGTTTATGCCCTCATAAACTGCTCCTTTAAAATTGTATATTTCTGCTTTTGCCCAAGCAGTGGCCGAAATGAGCCCATTTAAAAACAGTTCACTTTCATTGTTAGCAAATAAACAACTTGCTGCTGTAGTTACCACTGAGAAGCTAAAAATAAAAATAAAAAAAAAAAACATTTTAAATTATCAAAGTCTATTGCTATAAATATTAATGTATGCATCCACTGCATATCTGTTTTGAATGTTTCTGTAATGAAACCTTGAGTCACATTTAATCAAGACAGGGACACTGTAAAGTGTTTGCAAAAGGGTGTTGCTGTATGCTACAAGTTATTACTTGCAAGATTTTATGTTGGACACATTTTGCAGAAGGATATGAACCCTGCATGTAGTAAAGTATTATATCAGTCATGAATGAACCTTTGTAGACATTCACACATGCTCATTGGATAGTTATGAGCATTGCATTATTTTGACTACAGATGTGAATACTGAATAGTAAAAAAATTAGAAAGGTCTTTGTGTTCATTGGTATTGTGGGCTACTCTTTGAGGCTTTCAGACTGTTGCGGTCATGAAGTTCGTCTGGATGTATCCACCACATGCATGAGTCTGTACATTGTCTTGACCTGTGAAGTCGTGGCACTTCATCACCTAGAAGGCATAGAACTGAAGCACTAGATAACTCTATGAACTAAATTTGTTTACTTTTTATTTATTTACATCTTAGCCTGGTTAACCCTACTGGGCAACACCCATTTTCAGGCAAGACCAGGAAAAGAAAATTCCATAAATAAAGTGCAACTATTAGTTTAAAAGTATAACGATTAGTTTCATACACCGTTTTTTGTAGTTAGTTGAGTATATGTTTAGTATAAATGCTAGCATTATATGCTCTGTTTAGTGAAAAAAAGATTACTTAGTAAGTAGCAAAAGCAAAAATAGTACAGATCATGAAAGAAGACAGGGAAGTCATTTTAATTTCTTTCTTTCTCCCTACAATTAAATTGATAGCCATTTAGAGCTGCCATGTGCATTGTCTGTTATGTTTTTACATTTTGTTTTCCGTTTTTATTTCCTGTTTTGAGAAATCTGTTGCTGTGTGTTTTGGATCATCCAGGATATAAGGAGATGAGTGGTGTATCTAAGTGAGAGATTGATATACTCCTGATCTAACAACTGGGCTTCAGATTTCACTTGTTATTCACTGGCTTTTATGCTTCTTTGACCAATATTTAATGCATTGCAGCTGAGTGATGCCTCCAGGTATTTCTGTAGTTACATCCTACTGGCACCTCTAGCATCAAATATTACATGTTCATATTTGCATTGATAAGTCCAAAACCATGCTACATACAGAATTTTATAGCAATAACTTGACAATGTGGGTGTGGTATATTGGAGATTTACCCATAGTTGGAGTGGTTTAATTATGAAGGCTACATTCAGCTACCTGTCAGGGGCCAAGATCAACCAAATCAAGTGTGCATTCAGGTCATTGAATCACAAGTACTAGTATGACTCAGTCATAGTCCATGTGGATGTAAACAACCTAAGACCTACCTCCCTCAACTATATGAACCAACTCCTTAAACTGTAGAATAGCATTCTGTCAACACCATAAACAAAAAAAAAAACAGAGATTAAAGAACGCCAACCTCCACCAATGCCAGAACACTTTCACTATCCAAACTCACAGCCTCAGTCCTCTAAAAAGATATCGAACCAATGTGGTTTTCAATGCTGGCAAATAATCGCCAGAATCGGAAATAAAATATCAGTCTTCATTTATTGTAACAAAATGTTAAGCGCTTTCACTCACTCAAATGTGAGCTTCATCAGAACATTTTACAAACTGATACAAGCAGTTGAAATACTTTCTTTGGGGCCAAATCCATTTAAAGCGATACAGCGCTTGAAATTAATCATAATGTTCAATGTCATATAAAATATAAAATATATGATTACTAAAACATACACAAATAGATAAACTCTTAAGTACTCATATAATTAATCAATAATCATCCATTAAATAACTTACGTCTAAATAGTTTAGACACATAAGTTCATCTAAAAAATGTACAGATAGGTACATAGTATTTAATAACTGTTATCATTTTGTAATAAGTAAACTACTATTTCTAAACATTGGGAAATAAAAATACTATACTAAATAAGCCATATATATATATATATATATATATATATATATATATATAAATATATTAAAATACATATATGAAATCTGCTTAACCAATTCCTACCCCCACTATTAATAATGATGGTAGATTTATCTATTGATTCTACCTAATAGTAAGGGTTTGATTGATATATTGTCATTCAACCCTGGTGGTGTCCAGGCATCGGTTAACAGCTGCCACCATACTTCCTTATATGCCAGTATGGTTTTGATATCACCACCTCTAGGGTCCAAAACAATATTTTCCAAAATCGCAAACTTAAAAGTATGTTTTGCCCCAAACTTTTCTACATGCCTGTAAAAGGCATTATTAATGTATTTGTCCTGATACTATATAGGTGAGAATATATACGTTTTTTGAAATTTCTCTCAGTCTTCCCTATATAGTATCCCGGACATGCCCCACATTTTTCCAAATAAATAACAAATTTCGTATTGCAATTGCCTTGTTTGAATCTCAGTCTAGTTCTGTTAACATTATCCAAAACTATCCCTTCATCCTCATTGATAACATAACATTGGTTACAAGCACCACATTTTGTAGTATGCTTCTTGATGTTTTCAGTTCCTATACCCCTTTCCAAAAAGGTTTTAATATTTCGGCCCATCTTATACACAAATGTTGGTTTAGGGCCTAAAATATCCTCCATATCTTGGTCCACCATCAAAACATTCCAATTAGCTGTTAAAATGTGGGGCATGTCTGGGATACTATGTAGGGAAGACTGAGAGAAATTTCAAAAAACGTATATATTCTCACCTATATAGTAGCAAGACAAAATACATTAATAATGCCCTTTACAGGCATGTAGAAAAGTTTGGGGCAAAACATATTTTTAAGTTTGCGTTTTTGGAAAATATTGTTTTGGACCCAAGAGGTGGTGATAACAAAACCATACTGGCATATAAGGAAGTATGGTGGCAGCTGTTAACCAATGCCTCGACACCACCAGGGTTGAATGACAATATATCAATCAAACCCTTACTAACTATTAGGTAGAATCAATAGATAAATCTACCATCGTTATTAATAGTGGGGGTAGGAATTGGTTAAGCAGATTTCATATATGTATTTTTATATATTTATATATATATATATATATATATATATATATATATATATATATATATATGGCTTATTTAGTATAGTATTTTTATTTCCCAATGTTTAGGAATAGTAGTTTACTTATTACAAAATGATAACAGTTATTAAATACTATGTACCTATCTGTACATTTTTTAGATGAACTTATGTGTCTAAACTATTTAGACGTAAGTTATTTAATGGATGATTATTGATTAATTATAATGAGTACTTAAGAGTTTATCTATTTGTCTATGTTTTAGTAATCATATCTTTTATATTTTATATGACATTGAACATTATGATTAATTTCAAGCGCTGTATCGCTTTAAATGGATTTGGCGCCAAAGAAAGTATTTAAACTGCTTGTATCAGTTTGTAAAATGTTCTGATGAAGCTCACGTTTGAGTGAGTGAAAGCGCTTAACATTTTGTTACAATAAATGAAGATTAATATTTTATTTCCGATTCTGGCGATTATTTTCCAGCATTGAAAACCACATTGGTTCGATATCTTTTTAGAGGACTGAGGCTGTGAGTTTGGATAGTGAAAGTGTTCTGGCATTGGTGAAGGTCAACTATAGGAAGAGAGACATGATGGAGCTCTCAAACCGTGTGTCCCAGGCTGGTAAGAACCTAACTTTGAGCAGCATTCTACCTTTTTCAAAGATGATGTCACAATATGAGCAAAAAATAATTGATTTAATAATCGGTTTAGTTTTTGGTGTCATTCAAAGGGGGTGCAATATTTGTTGGTCTGGGAGGATATTGTTGACAGCCCATGATGCTTCACCAAGAAAGGTCTGCACCTGTCCCCTCTAGGCTTTTGAATATTGGCTAAAACCTTGAGAACATTTCACCCCCCCCCCCCAGTTTAATGTTCTCACTGGTCAGGTTGGAAAATAAAGTTGTCTCCTTCAAAATAAAAATAAAATCTGGGACACCAGGTAACCCTGGGATACTTAGGAATTATTCCAAGACAAACTTCCTAGTTTTAAGTGACACCCCGGCAATATGTCAAGCTCCAGCCCCCCAAACCCAGGGAGTGCAAATGCCTGTATGGAGTAGTTCACAAAAATCCTTTTCAATCATGTATACATCTTCATAGAGGCAGTGGCACCTACCCAAAATAAATGCAGGACAAACTCAAAAATCAAGTCACTCAGGTAGAATCCCAACATCAAATAGGCTGTGTAACAAAAGGAATAAAATAATGGCCAAAAAGGAAATACAGTGCCCAGCAAGGGAAGAACTCCCATCACCAAGCTAAGTAAACAACTCAGGGAGCTAATTAAGTCTACCAAAGTCAGATTTTAGATAAATGTAGCCTCCCAGGCTAAGGAAGACAGCAAGACATTCTTCTGTTATGTCCAAAACCTCAAAGGCAATACACAACAATATGCCTAATTAACTGTAAATGAGACAATTATACTGAGCTGGAGAATATAGGAAATCTACTGGCCTCTAAATTAAGCACCAATTGTACCCATCACCCAACACCTCTGAAGAAATACCTCCAACCACATTTCCCTCTACTGTCAATAGGGAACAGGTCCCCAATGCACTCTCCAAAGACAAAATGACTGCATCAATGAGATCTGATAATACCCCAGGATATCTTCTTAATAAAACATGATCTATTGTGCCTACTAGAAGCACTGTTCAGTGGTAGCCTACAAACAGGCTTCATGCCAAGCAAATGGAGGAGTGTAACTGTTATCCTTCTGCAAAAGCGTGGGACATCCATGGTCCTGGGAAACTGTCAACTCATAAGCCTGATTAGTCTCATAAGTAAGGCCATTGAAAGAATAATCATGGACATGATAAATAATGACAGTGGACAGTGCCCAGTATAGTTTTATCAAGGACATGTCATGCTTACTAAACCTGGTGGACTTCTTCAGAAAGGTCACCAAAGAAATGAATAAGAGAAAAATGGTAAATAATGCCTACCTCAGCCTTGTCAAAGCATTCAACACAATACCTCACTTGGGAATTGTAGACGAGCTGAAGAGATTAAGTATAAACCCCTATATCACCCACTGGATAGCCAGCTGGCTGACAGGACACAAGAAGTCAGGTTAAGTGAGTCTACCTCCACAAAAAGGCCATTCATTAGCATAATCCACTAGGGCTTGGTGCTGGGGCCACTCAGTTTTGGCATCTACTTCTCTGAAGTCAAGACCAACATCAAAGGCCTCTGGCTGACCATTTTCACAGACAATTGCAAGCTAGGTGCAGTCATATAATTCCCCCAAAGACACAAACATCCTCCTAGAAGGCCTGACACAGATTAATAACTGTTGTGAGTGTCACTGTCTAAAACTCAGTGCCACAAAATACACAGTAGTATCTTTTGGAAAGATAACCAACTCTTAAAATTACTGCATTGATAATACACCCCTATGAATTGATCTTGTGGTCGTGGATGTGGAAATGCATGTAGACATTGATTTGGCTCTGCCCATTATGTGTCTGCTGTAGTAAGGAAATCACTCTATGTTGTACATCTTATAAGCAAGGGTATGGCATCTAGGTCTAAAGGTGTCATTGTTCCATTGTACTCAGGCTTCATTAGACCAGTCATTGAGTATCATGCCCCCTTTGGTATGTACCTGACCAGGCATGAGCAACAGTAGAGAGTCCACAGAGGTTTTTCACAAAAAGAATATATTCTGTAGACAACATGTCCTATGCAAACTGCCTCAAAGTCTTGTCTTTGTACATGGTCTCCTACAAACTGCTGGCCATCAACGCATCCTCTGATCCAGCCCTTATGGATCTGTTGCATATCTACAAAACAAATGGCATTAAGAAACCACCAATCCAAGGCCATAAGCCTCATCTACAACATAAATAAGACATGGAGAGACAGGTATGTACCTCAGGGACTATAGCTTCTCTAGAACAGGCCTGCCATCCATGTGAGTTAGAGTTCCTCCATGCACTTATTCAAGCAAAACTTAGATCAGTGGATGGGAAAATGTAAATTTACCCCTGGTCTGCCACCTATGACTCTATTAGAAAGATCAATCACCCATGCCCAAGCTATAACCCCAGTAAAATGAGGGCATCAAAACCTGCCAGTTATATTTAGAAAGCATGGCTAGGCTTACAAAGGGTCATTAGACTAGTGATCACCTGTGAATCTATGCACATATAAGATCAATAATAATGAAGTGGAATTTGGTGGCTTCAGTAGGGGACAGGTTCAAATTCTTAAATACTAAAAACATAGGATGCAATAATAGATTTTGAGTACATACAGTAAAAGGAAGGAAGCAATAAGAGATTTTGAGTACATATATTAAAAGGAGTGAATGTGATTGTGACTAGGGCAGGTGGAGAAAGTGTGATTAGTGAACAATAAAGTATGTATGAAAATGCACTACTTACCTGTACCTTAGGAGGTTAGTGCACTTTCTTTCAAAATTATCTATGCCTTATCAGAACAGAGCATTCTCCATAATTGTTCTTTTATTTTACTCACTGTTTAACTTTTCTGTTTCTTTGTGAGTGACTGACTGTCTCTCTCTGCAGTTTCAGACCTGGGTGAGTGCCCACTCCATTCGCCCTCACTTTACTCAGGCTCACTCCACTCACTTACCCTACCCCCATTCCCACCCACCCCACACTCCTGTAACTTATAGCTACCCAAACCTCTCACCTATATGACCATGCCCCCCTCAGGCAGCAAATCCTGATTTTGCATTTACGTTGACTAGCTGGACAGTTAGTCACCATTCTCCCCCCACTTCATTATTCTCAAGCTACATTGTATATTGCCTGACTCTTATATACTATAAACCTTAACTCTCCTTCTTACCATTCAATACTCTTGCCTAATCCTCTTTTCTCTCTTTGCCTCCATTTTACCTCTTACCTTAGTATAACATTTTCCCTTATCTCTTTTACTCCATATCATACTTTTGTCCACCCCGTCACTGTGTGCTTCTTTGTCTTTTCGTTTTTAACCCCCTCCATTAACCTAACCCTCCTTTTTTTTTGCTAGACTGCTTTCTGAAACTTCTAAGATGTTCATTAACTCTCTTCCATTTAACCATTACCCTTGACCTCACAATAGATTGTAACATCTTTACTATGTAGCCAATAAAACCTATCATCTCTCTCCCTGTGCTGCTAGCTCTGTTACTTCTAGCCCTTTATGCCACCTCCTCCCAATTCTACCTTCCCACATTCTACCCCTCTTCTACTGTGCCAGTCATCCAGAGCTTCCATCACAACAAACCCACTGTTCACATCTCCCCATTCCTTTTTGACACCTCCCCTACTCTACTTTTCTCTCTTAGATATTTTTATACCCATAGCTCTGCAAATAATGTATACATACATTTCAGGCTGTTTTCCAATCTAAGATTTCGTACCCTCCACTCCCTTACCCATATTAAACTCCAGTGTGACATCCATCCTAACCCAGACCCCACTCCAGCCACCTCCTCTAGATCCACATACTGACATCTACCCCAACTCCATACCTGTCTCCCACCTACCAGTAAAAAATGTTACTCTGATCTACTCATCATTAGCATCAACCTCAGAAGCCTGTTAAATAGTACATGAATTTCATGCTGCTGTTGCCCTTTACTCTCCAGATATAGCCGTCATTTCAGAAACCTGGCTTAAGCATCATATTAAATCTGAAGAATTTCTTCCCAATGGGTATAGTATCCTTAGAACTGATAGATTATCTAGACGTGGTAGTGGTATACACATCATGTTCAAAGAAAATCTTAAATTGGCACAACTTAACTCTACTCCACCTGATCTCCCTAACTCAGAAATTTTAGTAGCACACCTATACATAAACATAACTCCATTATCAGTATAGCTATCTACCTCCCCCTGCTAATAACCTCCATAACATTGAAAACATCCTTGAATGGGCCTCCTCCAACTTCAGCCATCAAACTGTTATATTAGGAGACTTAAACCTTGACTGGTTTACCTGCTCCTCTAATTCTCCTGCTAACTTTATAAACTTGTATAATTTCTGTCAAAAAATTAACTTCCCCACACGCATCGACAACCACACCAACAGGCAATCCATTCTAGACTGGATTTTAACAAACAAATCCAACATTAGCTATGATGCTGGTTGACTTCCAGACACACTAAGTGATCACTTCATAAACTACTTGATTAGAAAACATTCACATAATTCCTGTAACATTTCATTTTGCTACATTCGCAATAAAAAAACACTTTGCCCCTTTCTTATTTAATGCTTTTCTTGACTGGGCACCTCTAAAACTCTTCAATTGGACCTTGCAGTACAGTACTTTAATAGTGCATTCCTGCAAATACTTAATGATCTTGCCCCAATTAGAAAAATTCATACCAAAGCCAAACAACTTCCCTGGTTATCAAAAGATACAATTCTTCTGCTAAAACAAAGGGACATAGCCTGGTCTCTCCTTCTGAATAATAGAAGCAAACAAAATCTCATCACCTACCAACATCTTCGAAATCAAACCAAAAACAAATTAAACAAGACAAGGAAACTTATTTCCAAACAAGTCAGCTAAAATGCCAGAAAAATCGATCCCCAAAGATTCTGGCAAACAATCAACCTCCTTCTCAACCCAGGAAAACCCACTACCCCAGTCCCAACTCTAACCAACCCAAATGATTGTATAGCCACTCAAGTTTAACTCCCATTTTATTTACCTCAATAACCTCTCTATTAAACAAAACCCCTAATACTTCTCTGTCCCTACCCTGACCCTCCAAAGAAAATTCTACCCTCTTCTATATCAAACCCATCCAAACAAGTTATGTAAAAAATCTCCTTGCTAAATTAAAACCTTGCACACTAGCTGCAGATCAGCTACCTGGTGATTTTCTTAAACTAGCTGCTACTTCCATCACTTACTCTATATCTATTCTTATTTACCATTCTATCTCTGAACAGTATGTACCACTTCTTTGGAAAATATCTCATGTCGTACCTTTGCATAAAGGCGGTCCCCCTAATGATGTGTCCAACTACAGACCCATAGCCATTCTGTCACCACTAACCAAAATCTTAGAAAAATGTATACACAAACAGAAATTAGACCATTTCCTGATGAATAACCTATTATTTAATACACATGGATTTTGACCCAGGCATAGTACCAGCACAGCTCTAATAAGCCACCTCAAAAACAAAAAACAACTTGTCTCTGCTACCTTCCTAGATATGTTAAAAGCCTTTGACACTGTATCACATCAAAAACTTCTCAATAAACTGCCCTTCTACCACTTCAGACCTGATGCCCTAGGCTGGTTTCATAGCTATCTCTCTAACCGGAAACAAGCCACTTTATGGGATGATAAACTCTCTCCCCAGCTTCCTATCTCTGTAGGAGTCCCACAAGGGTCTATCCTTGGCCCACTTCTTTTCATAATTTTTACCAATGACCTATGCTCCACAGCAAAACTAGCCTCAGTCATACAATATGCTGACAATGTTTCCCTCATCTGCTCTGCACCCTCTAGTAAAACTCAGGCTGCCCTCCACAATATTGAAAACTACTTAGCAGCCCATCAGCTCATACTTAATCCTAATAAAACCAAGCTTATGGTCTTCTATAATACCTCACTAATAAACAACCAACCACCTGTCTCTATTTCATCCTCCAATGGCACAGAAATGGAACCCATCAAACAAACAAAACTTCTCGTGTCACAATTGACAATGTACTTAAGTTTGACATATTGCGCTAATGATTAAACAGGTTCATATAAAACTTGGTGATCTCTGTAGGGCTAAAGCCTATCTTACTGATCATGCCAGACTCGCAACAGCTAGAACACCATCTCTTATATTCCCTTTTTTACTGTTCACAAATATTTACCAAACTTCGCAAATATGATTTGTTGCTATAACAAAATAGCCAAATTTGCTGCTAATCAGTCTCAAAGATCACATCATTTCACTGCCCTTCACCAGCTGAACTGGTTAGAACTCCCTAACCTACTTACACTAAATCAACTATTAACTGCCCATTTGGTCATGTATAAACCTGACAACTGTCCAGCTCTGTCTGACCTTGTTCAGCCCTACACTAATCTTAAGTCTCTGAGGTCTGCTGATAAAGTGTTGCTGAAAGTTATCAAAACCCAAAACTCACACTGTGACTCCTTACACTGCCACAACATTGCCAAACACTGGAATTCTCTTCCCCAGCACATTCCGTCCATCACTGATGCACATACATTCAAACAGTCCCTAAAAGAATACTTCACTAATCATTGGCTATGCTGCTGTTCTCCCCCAGACTAACAAATCATACCCTTTTACTGTCTACCTTCTTTCTCACCACTAGCCATTGTTATTATATCCTGGCAATGAGACTTCTAGCTTCCCTTCTGATACGTTTATTCTACTTAAAAAAAATTGCTTGTATGTGTTATCTTAATTAATCTTATAAGGTTATTTTATTAACTAATGTATGTATTTGGATACACCGTCAAGGATTTTACTTGAACTTCTTTTGCTTATTTGATGTTTTTTTTTCAAACATATGCATTTCATCTGTACTAATTGTATAACTATGTAAACTTCCTTAGAGCTTTTCTCCCTGGGTCTCCACTAAAACTGGGCTCCTGGTCCAGTCTGACACTACCAGGCAATCAAATGTAAATAAATAAATAGTAAGTAAAATCAGAAGAGGAGGACAGTAGGGATGTGGTCATAAGTGAGTGAAATGTTGCTGTGAGAGGGGTAAACTGAAGAAGGTAGATGAAAAAGAAGAGCAAGTAGGGGTGAAGCCATAGATCCTAGGATGCTGTTAAACAGGAACTGCATTTTAGAATGAAAGGTGAAAGAGATGTGCTAAGTGGTTAACATTAGTTAAGCGGCTCCACGTCTGGAGCAGGTTAACACGGTGGCGAAGAGACATTTACATGAATGTTTGAAACTTGATGAGCTGTTGATTTCTGTTACTTCATATTGTAGTGTATTCCACACATAGCCATTTAACTGCCTTTGGACTTCTGTTGTGTGTCTGTAGATATTTGTTGGATTTTTTTTCAAAGTTCCTTGGTGTATTGTGTTGCAGTAGAGTCCATACTTTGTTCTTATTTGTCTGTGCTCCTCAAAGGTCTCAGTACCATTCCTGCAGTGTATGTGTGTTACGCATGATTCAAAGATGGTGTAATTAGTTCCTGCAGTGTATGTATGTTACGCATGAATCAAAGATGATATTATTATCTTGCTAAATCCTTGTGTAGTACGCCTGTCCTTGTGTATTTCCATCAGGTACACGGGTTGCTCCACTCATTACGAAGCTCATCCTCACACTTCTGTCTGTAGTGAGGCACCCTACATTTGTATTGTGGTTTATTTGCAGGTCTTGTTTTTGGAACCACATTATGTTGCTACATACACCTTAGACCTGAGCTGCACGTTAGTGTTGTAGGCATCTAGAATGGATTATGTTTGGTTAGCTCCCTGTACACATCTCATGAAACCTGTACTCCAGGGTAGTTTCTTCACTGCCTCGTGACTGTGCAGGACTTTGGCAGAATTCACAAATTGGACAGCGGTTCATTCTTAGGGGACTGCCTGTACTTCACTGACCCCACTTTTTGTAATCTGGATGACATATTTGCATTGGTTTCATTAAAAATACCTTCATTTTGTTTTTGGAAAATCATAGAGCTTCCATGTCCTTATGCAATTTTCACATATTTTGCCACTCAGCAGTAATTCCATTAAACTGTTATCTGCATCATTTTTACATTTATGCAGGTGAATGACTGGTACTTCATTTAAATATTATAAGTCATGCATCGAAAACATTCAATTTCTTATATAAAACTACTAACACATGAAAAATACATATATTTATCCACTGATTTTATTTCACTAATACAAATATTCTGAAGATCCATTATGACTTGCTGTATCTCTTCTTCGTACTGTTATGTTTAGGTTTCTTTTAAAAGCAATGTCAAAAATCTGTGTGACAGACTAGCATAGTTTCAAAACTGGATGAAATACAGATCTGAATATGGTCTATCTTCTCCAACACCACAAGAACTTAACCCACACATCTTAGCACATAAAATTTCCCTAGGCTGTAACTCCTGCTTACCCATAGTGCTAAATTGCTTTCTATGTATTCAGATCTCATTTGCCATTTATCCAGATGAGATAAAGAAATTATTCCAAGCTGCTGTCTTTTTCTTTAACGGTAAATTTTTCAAGTTTTTCAAAGCTGTTAGCATATATTCATTGATTGTTGGTGTTGTGCTTCATTTTTAGGTCAAGCCAATCCAATTTTCATTTTAAAGAGCTTTTACAGTTTGTTTTCCATCCCCACTAGGTCTTGCCCTTTTCACTGCTTTTTTTCTCTGGCATTGTTTTATTTTTTGTTTTTTGTTTTTTGCAGTAAGCAGTATACAGTGCCCTAGTTTTGTTTTTACTGGTACTGAATGGTTATTACTACCCTGCCAGATCCATGGCTGTTAGGGAGTAGCACTGTTTGTGTTTTATTATTGTGTGCTAGTGTCTTTAGTTTTTGGCAGTTATGGAAAAAAGCACAAAATTCTGCAGTAGGACAGACATGCTGTTTATACTGTCTTAGTCCTCAGAATTTCAAATCTGATGGCAATACTTGCAAAGTTTTTGGTAAGTGTGCATTAACTGATGGAACAAATATGTACGTTTTGAAAAGCATGCTGTCCAAGGAAGTTTCTTCTTTTGCTGAGCTTTCTGCATCCAAGAGTTCTAAGGATTCACTACTTGCATTCTCAAGACCAGGAACTAAGGAAGCAGCTCATAAAAGAGGAAAGACTCAGAAAAATATCAGTTGCTTCCATTAATTTGTTGCACAGTAGGCATTCTATTTCTTCAAAAAAGACTGAGGTTGCAGAATGAAGAAATTTCTTTCAGTGATCCAGATGTGTAGAACCATGCGAGCAGTGTGATTGAAAGGCAGCAAAACTAGGACAGCCTTTTCTCCCTTTCCGAATTCAAACTAGGCAGGTTGGCACCCTATAGATTTTCATCAGCTAGGCCTTTAGGTCCATTAGGTCATTTTTATCCCATTGCAGCCAGTCAGTTTCTGTGGATATTGACTAAGAGAAAATGTCAGTCATTCTGGGGACCCAGGTAGAGATGGATCTTGCGTATTCCCCCTCTGATTGCAAACTAGACAGTGATGTCTTACCCTTGTCTTTTTTTTCCTAGTGCCTCCTCTTCATTCCCATCACAGATGTGACTCTGATGAACTGGTAAGCAGTCTGCATGTACAAATTCAGGTTCTTTTTAGTTCACTCAGCCTTTATATCACAACAATTAACATAAATGTGTCCCACATCAATGATGCTGTCAGTGCTGGCTGCTTTGACAATTGGTACCCTTTCAAGCCCTAGTGTTCATTCTGGAGGGTTGAGGTCAGTTTTGGCACATATGCCTTTGACATCTTTTTGACCTTCAGATTCTTTAGGCTTTCAAAACCTTGGTCCCAAAGTCTTGGTGCAGAACTCAGTTTTGAGTGACCCTCTGTTTTGACAGTCAGGGTCAATTAATCTGTGCCAATGACTTTGATGTTGTTGGTATTAGTACCAGTGCTAATTCTGGACATTCAGTGTAATTGTCCTTGGAGCAGAGTGAGTTCTCAACTTTGATCACCACATTGACATTCTAGACCACTGTCTGTGGGCCTCTTTTGGTACTTGTTAAAGCTCCAGTCTAAAGTTAATACAATATTACCTGTGCATGAGGCTTCTCAATCTTCTCAGCAGAAGGACAAAAAAGCTGGATGGCCACTGATGAGATTGACGTGGATGGCCAGGTGATTTTCAGCCTCCTGTTCTTCGTTTTCAGAATCATCCTCATGAAGGAGTAGGTGAAGAACTTATGCAAATGAAGCACATTAACTGTCCTCTGGAGTGTCCTATACCAAGCACTAATAATGGAGATTCGGCAGGTTCCCCAGCTTTCCCCACAGATGACCCCAGATCAGGAGAGATTCTAGAGATGACACAGAGAAGGCAGGTAGGTCCAATGAGCCACTCTCATCTCTGCAAAGATTTTTGCATTAAGTATTCCAATCCCACCCCATGCCCAGCCTGCTGCATGGTTCTTTCTGCAGACAAATTGGTTTAACTTGCAGTCACAGAGGCTTAAAGAGAGTCTGATGTTGTTGTGCCTGTCCTAAGTAGACCTCACAGGATCCTTAGGCCACCTGTAGATTGTAACTGTTGGGTCCAGACTCCAGTGAATCATTCCAACCTCACTATGGCAACCCTTAAAAGGTTACCAACCCTCAGAACCAAATGATTCATTCTGTGATCAAGGAGTCCAGGATTTGGCCTACTTTGGAAAGTGAGAGTATGTGTTTTTGATCAGGGCACTAAATTACCTATTACAGTGGTATGGTTCCAAGGCAAGCTTGAGGAGAAGATGGATAAGATTCTGGAAAAGCTGAAATCCAGATTGACTTCTTAGGTGGCAATACTGTCCTCCACTTCCAGCTTCATCATGTTTCTGAGACATAATTCTGAGGACAGTGCAGTGAGGATAGAGGGTACCAGCATTGACTTATGCCAGCACAACTGGTTGTTCCTTTCCAGTGTTGCTGAGAATGTCAGGCCTTCCTTCATTAACACATCATTTAGTGGAAGTAACCTATTTGGTTCTAATGTCAACAGAAACTGTAGGATATTAAGAAAAAATGAAAAACTCTCTCAGTATTCAACATAACTTTTTGTGGATTAAAAAGCAGTTTACATCAGTTGTGATAGAAGCAGTGTCAACAGCAGCAGAAAAATACAACAATCTGGGAACAGTCAGCAGGACTGTGAAATTTCCAGAATGAAAGTCCACTCAAAGGTATAAATTCCTGGAAAAATCAGATACAGTGGCCCTTTGTCAAAAGGACAGTACCAGCAAACTCTTTGAAGGCCTCACTGACTGTCCCTCTCTGAAGGCTGTCAGGAGTCTTTTATGAAACTCTCTATCTGTGTGACTGACCATCATGCAAGACATGTGGATTTGAAAAAAATATATATTTAGAGAGTACAAAATTCCACTTTATTCCCTTCCAAAGCCACACTTTCTTCAATTACTCAACATCCCATCCTATCAGAAGGGTTCATCCAGAAAAGACTTCTTAAATCTCCTGTAAAAGAGTACCATCTCATAAGGCCAGATAGCATCTAGATACTACTTCAGTTTTTTTTTTAGTTCAAGTGGATTTGAAAAAATATATATATTTAGAGAGTACAAAATTCCACTTTACTCCCTTCCAAAGCCACACTCTCTTCAATTACTCAATATCCCATCCCATCAGAAGGGTTCATCCAGAAAAGACTTCTTAAATCTCCTGTAAAAGAGGACCATCTCATAAGGCCAGATAGCATTGAGATACTACTTCAAGTTTTTTTTTAGTTCAAAAAAAGGTCCCAACCATGGCTGACAAAATCCTGAAAAATGGTCCTTTCCAATATGGGCAACTTTGCTCCCCCTCAATTCTAACCTCTTCGCTGGTCAAAGCAGACCACAAATAACTCATATTCATGACAAGATTAAAGCTGGAAGCAACTTTGAATACCTTGGTATTCAGAGTTTATTCAAAGCCTAATCAAATGAAACTGAGTGATAATCTGACCAAATTCAAAACATCATCCATCTTGATGATCCCACTGCTTATGCAGAATCTTTTACTGCCAAATTATATGCACATGTAAATAGCTGCATAGCTACGTCTGTCCCCCTCTGAAATAAATGCAATACCAAATTCAGAAATAAACCCCATGGAGTAATCCAAATATAAACAGGCTCTGTAATAAAAGACCATAACTCATTACATTCAAAAATAAATTTAACTCTCAAGTTGCCAATAACACTCTTGCTAAACAAGGAACTCTGGACACTGATGAAATCAACCAAGCCTGATAAGAGGTAATAATAGCAAACCAGATGACGGCTAGCCACAGAGCTTTCTTTAACTATGTTAGAAACCTCAGAAACAATGTGCAGAACTAATAACAAATAATATTGCATACTCTGACCCAGAGGACATTACCAATCTACTAGCAGATAAAATTAGCTCTAATTTCACCCCTTCTCCTGTATTTTCATATCACATATACAGCCTGTCTCAAATCTCTTCAAGGCTTTATCTAAGTAATGCCAAGAACACTACCCCTATGGGGCCGAACAACATACCAGCCTGCCTACTGGTCAGCCTGAAGCATGATTTGGCAGATCCCCTCAAAACCAGCATCATGTTGGATGAATAAAGGACAGCAACAATTCCCTTACACAAAGTTGGGACTTCAACAGATAATTGTCGACTCATAAACTTAACCAGCATCATGTAAGACTATTAAAAGGATCATTCTGAAATGTATAAATAAGGATATAGGTAACCTGCAGACTCTCTACCTAAGCCAATTTGGATTCACTAAGGATATATCCTTCCTTCTTAAGCTGGTCAACTTCTTCAAAAAGTTTATTCTTAGGAATGGATGAGGGTGAATCAGTACACACTGCATATCTAGTTTTTGCAAAGGTATTTAACATCATCCCATGCTTGTTTGTCATAGATAAACTCTTCAAGTTAAATGTAAGTCTTTATATAACTCATTGGATAGTTTATTAGCTCACAAACAGAACTCAAGAAATAAGGGTGAGCGTGTCTACCTCCTCCAAATGACCTGTCACTAGTGGTATACCCTAGGGTTCTGTGTTTGGGCCACTCCTATTTGCCATTTACTTCTTGGAGGTCAAAGCTAATGTTAAGGGTTTGTGGTTGGCCAAATTTGCAGATGACTGCAAACTTGGTGCCAATATAACCTTCCCAGAGGACACCATGATCCTACAAGAGGGCCTGCACCAAACAAAGAGCTGGTGTCAAAGCCGTAGACTAAAACTAAATGTTGGAAAATGTGTGATCGTATCCTTCAGCAAACATGACTCCCCTTGTAACTATCATATTGACAACACACCCATGAAAATTGATCCAATAGTCAGGGATTTGAGAAACTATGCCAATAATGAACTGTCCTTTGATCATCATGTATCCAGTATTGTAAAGAAGTCTTTTTACATTGCAGAATTTATGTCTAAAGGTGTTGCATCCAGATCTAGGGATGTAACCATTCCACAGCACACAGCAACTCATTTGAATAATCACTGAGTGTAATTCCTCTTTCAGTATGTACTTACCCAAACAGTTGTCACAACTGGAATGACCGCAGCTCTTCCTCACTAGAAAATCAGGAACACATCAGGTAACCAAAGGTAGTTTCTGTGAAAGCAAAACGATTGAAGTAAGTTTGCCAAAATTACAGTCATTAACAGTGGAGTTTGTCTTTTTCTCTATTGTTGTGCGACCCCCAGAGTTAGTATATTAAGCTTGGGGGGGTTGCCCACATGGTGGATGCAGAGGCACTTGACCTCTTCAGAAAAGCTTTCCTTGAGATGTTTACTGAAGGCAAATTCAGTGAATAGTTTTCAGTGTTTTTGCGTTTGCCAAAACTGCCCTTGGTGACTCAACATAAATTGAGAAAATCAAGAGCTTAAATCATAAAAAATTATATGAACCATCTCAAAGCTTTGTGTGTCTTCTTCGTATCATGAATGCTGCTGAGAGGTGACTCTGCCTCAAGAGACCCTATCCTCGCAGACTATAACATTTTCACAAGTCCATTGGTGGCATAGATACTCACTCAAGTGATCGCAATCTGTTCTGCAACATAAATAGGACATTTTGTAGGATATGTTTGTATCACAGAGAATTCTGCTGTCAGGGAACTATCTTCAACTTCAAGTAATGCAAAGTACTTCTCTTATCTATTCAAATGTTATTTGGATTAACCACAAAACAACCCACGGTTTAGAACCCTTGTCCCTTATGGATAGAGGTAACATGTAGATGTTCCAACATATCCTTGTTCTGCCCCTTTCTTGGTTATTTGTACACAAAATATAAGGTCTAAAAACTACCATGGAATGTAAGGCTAGGCTTCTTAAGATCCTCACAGATCAACAGCTTAGTAAGTATCTATGAACTTATAATAGAAGACCCAAAATACAGTGAATATCCAAAGATTATGCGGGGGGTAGCTCTTCTGATCACATCCCTTCTTCTCAAAGGATACTACAGTGGGCCTGCTGCTTTACCCCCTCAAACCTTGTGGGTGGTACCCCTCAATTGACATTTTGAAAGATGCTACTGAAATACCCTGGGAACACCTAGGTACAGTAAAACTTGTGTGAGAGAGAGGGCTGACTGCATCTACTGGCCCTCAAGTGAATATTCCTTTCAGGCAATGACTGACAAATCAGATACTACTCTATCCACAGCAACTCTTTACAAGACTCCTACACCTCATAGTCCTGGTGTCCATCCACTGAGCAGAGAGTTCAGAGCAATGGCCAAATTTGGAAAGTACAAGTTAATGTCTGATACCTTACTTTTGCAGGTGCTGCACAACCTGACACAGATGATGTATTTCCAGAGAGATGCAGCACATGAGAGAGGCAGCATGTAGCAGAGAAATTGCTAAAGGGCTGTGTGAAAGATAAGATTGGGACCCAAGCCAGAACTTTCTAATATGAGCAAAATTACAACCCAGGTTATTCATAGCAGTGCCAGAAGCTGCTGCCAGGACAGTAAGATTTAGCATTGCTTCATGTTGCAATGGTGGGTATGGTTAACTTGAGGTCATCGAAAACAACAAGGTGACTGACTTTCTTTTATTAATTTCTGTTTGTATGAGAAGTCTCTTGGCACCTTAAAAACATGTAGGAGGAGTGTAAATTTCACTTTCTATATTATACTTTTAAAAGGATGTAGATAGGCCAATGAAACATTTCATTTCTATGTGGCACACAGCAACAAGAACAGGAGGTATTGAGGGTATTGGAAAAAGACAAGCCCCTCAGTCTGACATCTAACAAGGTTGCAAAGCCATAAGTAAGGATCGCAGTTCTCACCAGTAGGCTGTACTCAGCCCAAGGGCAAGCAGCATTGTCCTGAGACTTTGCACAAATATTCTGGTCTGGAGACTGTAGGGATTCAGTTCGCTTTTCACCTAAAGTCTTAGAAAAAGCATTTACAAGAACAGGTGGGTAAGGACGATAACATCCAGAATTTATACCTGCATTTCTCTCTCTCTCTTTCATATCAACTCTCTCACTCTCACTCTCTCTCTCTCTCTCTCTCTCTCTCTCTCTCTCTTCCTTTGATCCCAACACTTTCTTTACCAGACATTGTATTCTGTCAAAAACAAGGAGGAAGGATGAAAAGTCTTAGAACTCCTCAAAAAGAGCTGTCCAGGAGGTCCCACTACAACAAAAAGGCGTAGCAACATATTCCACATTATTTTTGGTGCCAAAGAAAACACATATCCTCAGGTCCTTTTCAGATCTCAGTGCCCTAAATGCATTTATTCCAGAGGAAGCCTATCGGAAGCTCATGGTCTGATCAGTCCTTCCTTCTCTACCAGAAGGAGACTGGATGTGCTGCTTTTGCTTTCAATATATATACCTTCAAATTAGTACTGCCAAGGACTCAAGGGAGTTCCTAAACTTTCAGTCAAAGTCAGTCATTTTAAGTTCAGGACCCTACCCTTCATTCACTTGTGTGCCCCCACTAGGTTCACCAAATGCATGTCAGAGGAAGCAGCTCACCGAAGACTGCAGTGAGCCAAGATGTTCCTGTACCACATGACTGACTACTTACTGCTCCATCCCCACATGACTGACTACTTACTGCTCCATCCCCACATGACTGACTACTTACTGCTCCATCACCACATGACTGACTACTTACTGCTCCATCTCATGTGGCTCTGCTGCTCAAGAAAGAGTCTCAACTTACAAAACCCAGGTAATGCTGCATTCAGTCTATTATCTGTACCTTAGATATAGCTATGTGTTCATGTTTTGTGCTCGGTACAGGATGTTAGCTTTTCAACAGTTAGTCACCTCTATTCTTTCAGCACAGTCCCTTCAAGCAGAGACTTGTCTGAAAGCCTTAGGCTTTATGGTGGTTTCTATAGACCTTATGGTGGCTTCTATTTTTTGATCACTTATGCCAGATTTTACAAGAGTATTCAGTGAATAGTTTGACAAATATTCAGTGGACCCATCATGCTTAATCATCTACCCTGTCCAGTTTGAAATTCTAAAGACTGTTGACTGAATCTGTAGTAGTGGTTATACCCCTTCAGTCTACAGTAAGAGAACTCAATCTAGTTCCAGATTCTCCAGGCCACAGCAACCATAGATACATCTGCTGTAGGTTGGAGGAGTGGTAGAGCAGACATGCCCCTCTGGACATCTGGTCGCCTTAGGAGTTTCACGTGTACACCAGTGTCTTGTAAGTCTAATAAGTTTGCTGACCTTATTGACATTTCATAACTCGCTACCACAGGGAGTCATTACCATTCAGGTGAACATGACTGCTGTCAGGAAGAAACCTATTCTGAGAGCCCAAGATAGTGGGATACATCCACACTGGTTTACAAAGTCTTATAAAAGGTGGGGGAAACGGAAAAATACATGTTCTGTAAAACAGGAATAGAAACAGTAACACATCTCATTTCCAGGTGCAATACATTCATGGGTGTCTGTATACTGAAAGGTACAATAATTTGCAAGACTGTTACACTGTAGACTGTGAAATACTATAATGTAAAAGTAGCTGAGAAGTACTGAGAACATGAGCTACAAATTATTATTGATCATGATGAAGTTTATATCAAATAGGATCACCCAATATCAACATCTACGGTAGTCCAGAATAAAAGAAAAAAGCAATAATTATTGAAAGTGCTACACCCAGTGATTATAGTGTTACTGAGAGAAACAAAGTCATAAAGTACTAGGATTTGCAAGCAGAAATAAGACCAATGCTCAGACAGCTCCAGCAGTAGTAGAAGGAGCAACAGAACTAATAGAAAATAATTTACAATCAAACTCTAATAGGCTACCAATACATGTAACCCCATATGAACTGCAGAAGGAGGCAATTCTGGGTTGGTCCATAGGTAGTTACTAGCATGCAGTCTAGGGGAACATTAAGGAGCCTAGCCCAGATTTCAAGTTGCACCCAAACACTGTCTGGTTAAATGACTTGCTCAAAATCACACAGTAGCAAAGTGAGAGCTGAAGGAATCAAATACTGTACCTCAAGAACTACAGCTCACAACCTCAATCCTCTGCTCTGACTGCCAGGCATACATTGTGGATGCTGAAAAAAGCACTCTTGGCAAACATCAAAGAACGAAGCAATGCTAATCTCATGAACTTTAATTGAACCCAGAATTAGGAATAAGAATGGGGCCCATTCCCATCACAGTGTTAGAAACCCAACACATCTGGATGGATTAAGAAAGGAAAAACATTCTTACTCTTTGTTTCTAGTGGCTATGAAAGTGCAGCAGTGAGCCATCAACTGCTAACTTTATTTCCTGATGCATTATAAATGGTCACTGAATCCCTCATTGACAGACATTGTTTTTACCTCTGGGGCAGTCCAGAGTTTGATCATTTTTCCTCTCTAACAATGATCAAGTGTGCAAAATTGATTTCCCTGATGGCCATTTCAGGAGGTCGGGACATGGATACCATAGTACGTAAATGGCCAAGTGAGCTCCTTTATATTTCCCCCATTTCTTCTAATTATGAGATTTCTCCAGAAAGCCAAACTCTTCAGAGTCACATGCATTCAAATATCTCTCTTCTGGCTCAGACAAAAATGATGTCCTCTTCTAAGACCAGTACCAATTCAAAAACCTGTTTTCATCAATTCAGGATGTTGCTTTCTCACTTTTCAGACATACGTCATATGGACCCCCACACCCTTGATTTGACAGCCTGATAAATTTTCTTTCATATGGTACTCTGGTCATTTGTCATTTTCAGCTGTCAAAGGCCTTCTACTCCAGAAACTTTCAGGGCAAATGGATCCACTCTTCTGTCTGGATAACAAAGCAGTAGATGTCCTTATCGTATCTTTTCTTTTAGTCCTGTCTTATCTAAAGAATTGTACTCTCAGTTTAGTTATTCCTCTTCCAAAGTCCATTTGACAGCCATCTCCAGCTTTTCATTCTGCTTCGGACATCTGCATTCTGGTCTAGACTTAAAGTATGCAAAGCTAGAATTCTTACACAGTATCTTCCATTACAGGTCCATTTGAAGTCCTGACCCTCCTAGGAAATTGTATTTTATGCTTGAGAAATTTTTTGTTTTATGCTTGAGAAACATACTTTTCTGTGATTTGAACCTGCTGCTTCTAAAAGTATGAAGTTCCTGTCCTGAATACCCTCTACAGCCAAGAAGATATCTCCATTACAAATGGTTTCTATCACGCCTCCATAGTTAATTTTCCATCACTTAAAATGGCACTTAGGACTGCCCTGTCTTTCATACCTAGGGTTGTCCCACAGTAAAATTTGAACCAGTTAGTAAATATGCCTGTCTTTTTCCCTAAATACTGTAACTTTGATGAATGCTTCATTTATTGTATGGATGGCAACAGACAACTTAAATTTTATGTGAACAGATACAGGTCGATCCAAACAGATAACCATTTGTTTGTCTCTATTGCCAAATCAAGGCAAGGTAAAAAAAAAATTTCTAAAGTCACCCATTTTATACATTTAGATACTTGCACTGAATTATGTCACAATTAACCTGTATAACCACTAGAGTTCATTCCATTATTGCAGTAGCTACTTCTTTCTTCCTATGATGTTGTCCATCCATCCTGAACCCCTTTTCCCACTTTTGCACATGGGCTCAGGGTGTGACACATTGGTAACATTTTTAAGACCACGCCTTGGTCATTCCTGAATGCCTTTGTGAAACAGTATTAGCTGAACGTTATTTTGGCTCTTTTTTAGGGGTTACATCATCCATAGTATGTTCTTACAATGATATCTGCACAGGAGGATTGACTATAGACTCTTTGCTAAAGGTCACTGTAGATAGATCTCTTATCAGATACGAAAGTTATGTGTTCATCATAATGATCTGTAAGAAGGGGGTCCATCTTGAATAATATACCTTCCCCCCACCTCCCAACCTTTTATGGAGTTCTGTCTTCTTCTTTCTTTGCCTATTTTTCTTCTTGCCTCTGCTGCGCAGTATTACTGAAGAACTGATGACAGACTGAGATAAGTGATGTATGCTGGAAAGGGAGTTCTAGCACAAGGGTCCTAGGCACCTGCTTGTGAGCCCCATTAATCCTACAACTCAAGCTGAGTTCAACAAACCATTCAGCCAATGTTAGTGTCACCACATGTAAGTTTCTGGATTACAGGCATGCCTGCTCATCATCAGCAGTAGTATAGTACAGTAAATGATAATATATCCCGCCCCAGTCCCCTTCTGTCCATCCATGAGCCAGTAGGTAAATTGTCACTATCTGTTTCACCTCTCACCTCAAACAACTTCATTTTTCCCATTGGGGTGGAAGGGATATTCACTGAGTAGTAGTTTTCATTTTTGAGGTCTGACTGAAGGTGGAAATTTTCATTTTTAAAATGCTCTATTTATTTTGTCATTGTTCCCATGCCCACTTCCTCTTTTTTTATATCATCCCATATCTCTGACTCCTTCCCCACTGGTTGGCCTGTACACAATAAAATGGTTATGCCGTAGTCTAAACGTCTGGCAAGCGCAGACCACTCCTACACATCTGATACTTTGCACTACACTTCCTTCAAACTGAGTCACTCAGTCTTGCTGGTTTGCTCCCTGCCCAGAGAACTCTGATAAATGACTGTGTAGAAGTTGGACAACTTCCTCAAGTCAGTAGTCCCTCAGTGTGTACCTATGTCAGGAAGTAGCTAGTACTGTTATTTATTTATTAATTTGTTTTATAAATAAATATGCACATCTCATCTAGTAGCAGCACACATTCAAGTGTAGTTGTATTGGGGGGGGGGTCGAGGGGATGGCAATACAACACCAGGAAGGGAGAGACTGTCTGTCACTGCATAACACAGCAACAATATGACAAACTGCAGTGTTACTCATTATCTGCAAAAAGCTTAGTCCGTAACTGTCCCTGATTTACCGAATATGTTGGCATGATTTTGCCATATTTGTGTTCTGTTTCTTCTAAAATTTGTGTTTTTCTCCTGGCAAATCTTTGAGTACTGTAGTCATTAAATAATGACGGACATTTAAGTTTCAAACTTCAGATCCTTCAGAAAATGTATGCTAATGCAAAACTTGTTATTCTAGTAACTTTCTTAGTAAATAAGCCAAAATTTGTCCTTGACTTTTGGGCATTTGCCTTCCATTATTACTTAAATTTCTTCACTGAATTTCAAAACACTCAGACCAAATCACCAAAAGGTCAAATCACTGAAATCACATTGAGAACTATGGTGAGGACTGGTGTGTGTCACTAAATAATGACATTTTCTTTTTTGCGACAGTTTGAGACAATGCAAGCTTGAGAAAACTATGCTAAATATTTTATTTTTCATTCGGATTGTGGAAAACTACTTTCATTCACTGAAAACTCATTTCACTGAATTTCAAAACACTCAGACCAAATCACCAAAAGGTCAAATCACTGAAATCTCATTTCACTGAATTGCATTTCACTGAGTGTAAGTACTGTTGGGCAAATAAAATGTATATGCCCTTTTAGCCACTGTAGTGTGATCCTGGAGTTAGTATATGTAGTTAGGGGGGTGGGGGGGGCACAGCCCCCACCTATTTTTGGTTTTATGTTGTTAGCTTTCAGTGAAATGAGATTCCCGAATATAAAAGCTAAGTAGGTCAGGGGGCTGTGCCCACCACACCCCACCTAACTAGATATACTAACTTCAGGATCGCACTGCAGTGGGGAAAAGGGCATATACATTTTATTTGCCCAACAGGACTTACGTTCTTTGAAATGTGATTCATTGAAATTAGTTTTCAGTGATTCGAGCTTTCAGTGATTTTTTTGAGGGTGAATTGAAATTCAGTGAAATGAGTTTTCAGTGAATTAAAGTAGACGTGCGTGTGTGTGTGTGTGTGTGTGTGTGTGTGTGTGTGTGTGTGTATATATATATATATATATATATATATATATATATATATATATATATATATATATATGGGATCCATACAGATCTCCGACTGCACTTTCCACCGAAACATAATCACAAAGCATACTTAACCGAAAGTGCTGTTCACCGAAGCAGCACTTTCAGATAAGTATGCTTGTTGTGCCAGTCGTACTACAGTGCGGATAAGGGAAAATTCCCTTTTCCCTACTGTAATGCAACCTCAGAGTGAGAATATTAAAGTGGTGGGGGTGTGGGGGGTGCAGGGAGGCTTGCCCCTTTGCATAGCAGTAGGTTTCATGTTTTTTTCTTTTTTTTTTAAACATACTTGAATGAAAGCGCTTTTTCGGTGAAAGCCCTTTCGTTAATGTGTGTTTGGTAATTATGGATTCGGACTTTTGTTCTTTCGATCAAAAGTCCTAAATCCATGTATATATATATATCTATATATATGTGTGTGTGTGTGTGTGTGTGTGTGTGTGTGTGTGTGTGTGCGTGTGTGCACGTGCGTGTGTGTGTGCATGTAGATAGTGTTAAAATTTTACTAATTTTCAGAGCCCTCACTAAAAAATACTGCTACCTACTTAGCTACTTAATCTTTGATTGTACATACCCTTTTTAGTAGTTTGATAAGATACAATATTAAGAAATATTAATGATTCTGAAATTACAAAGTAAAAGAAAATATAGCAAGTTTGTACCTCCAGGCCATTATAATGTTCTTTGCGACTGAATTGAAGTCAGACCAATACGTATATATATATATATATATATATATATATATATATATATATATATATACATACATTTTAAAGGACCTAAAGGTAACATCTCTTCAACAAATTAATCTGTATTTATTTTAAGCAGTTAGAGGAATTGCACTGATTAGGAAACTTGCACTTGATTTATTTTAGCCCAGGATAATTTTGTTTTTGGTACATAACTGGTTTGACCAATCTCAAATCAGTCTCAATACATGGAGAAATTGTATGTAGTTAGCTGTTAAATCCTGAAAATATTTTGCCAAGTTTAAATTAATTTTGCATAGATTCACTAAGTTATGTTCAGTGCTGCGTAACATTTCCCTTCAGTGGAAAACTGTCAGTATTGATAAGACAGAATGATGAAAATGATATGAGTAATGTTTAATGAATGATTAGTTTCTTCATGCTAACATTTTGATCTGATTGTATGTCTAATGCTGTATCCTACTTTATGGAACACAATAATACATTTTGATTATATTTCCTCTATAGTATAATGTCTGTCAATCCTGTTGTTTTGCTTTTACTTTGCTTGCATAGTATATTTTTATATATACCATTGTTTGGTTGGGTGATCAATATTTGTTTTTCATAATGTTTTGATAATGTTCAATAAAAGTCTGCTTGCTAAAAAGAAGAAAGTATACAGAATGTATACAGAATATAACCATCATCAGTGGCCTATCACTCTTAACAGCTTCTTCTTGGAATTTTATAGGTTTATTCATTTTCATCTTTCACTGTGCAGCAAAGGATACAGTCCGGAAACAATGGAGACGATATTTATGCTGTGGAAAATTAAGACTGGCGGAAAATTCTGGTAGGTAGCAAATGATTTGTCACTCATCTTTGCAAAAGGCTTGTGTTGATTAGGTTAATTAATCAAGTTAACCTTAAAATGCATCTTTATTTTCATTGTTCCTTGAGAAATATTGTAAATATGTATGGGCTTTAAGTACACAGTTTCTAGCATATAATTATCAAAGATTACACGTAAACTGCCTTCCTTTAAATTCTAAAATGTTTTCAGTTTAATATATCATGATGGAGCATAACATGATGCAACCAGACTGAGTAAGCATTTCAAAATAAAAAAAGAATTATCTACAAGTGGCACATCAAAAACAGAAGAGTACAGTATGACCTGTAATACCAGTAGTGTTTTGTGACATGTACAGTGTTCATTAAATATAGTCACCCACCCACCTCTCTGTTTCCGAGCACTTCCTCACCATTGTCCAGTACGTACTAGGTGATGTTTAAACTGTACACGTTCTCATTCTGCATATCCCAAACCCCTGTTCCTCATACAGAACCACTACCATTTTGGTTTCTGTTTGCACACCTGTAGTAGTGTAAAGTATTTTTGGGCTTTTCACTTTTCTCAACATTTCTAACACCAGGTTGTTCTCCTGTTAAGCAGGCATGCACTGATATTGCATGCCGTTGCACTTCACATCTCTTTCTATGTCTCTCCTTCACATGCTGCATTGTATTACTTTGTTTCTGCAATAAACGTTTTCACATAGAACTTGCATGGACTGAAACCAGAAGGTTCTCTGTACACATACTCTTCCCAGGCCCATATGGTGATATTCATAATTTTCAAGCATTTTCTTCACTAGATCCTCTCTTTCCCGCTGTCCTCAACTCTGTTATCATTGATGGAAGCCTGCACACTGGAATATTAATACAGCCTCCCTTTTAGGTCTTTTTCACTGCTTGTGGGTTTTCGACTTGTCTGCGATAAAGTTCATTACTTTTCCTGTAGTCTACACTTCAAATCTGTTTCATGTTACTAACAAATTTCCTCATGTTATTCTCATTTTTCATAAGAAGTGATGCATCTAACTATAATTATACCAGATTTATTTCAGCAAGACCTTGCTGCATGAGCACTAGTTATGGGTTTACTATTTATGTTGTTCTCATTGGCCTAAGTAATTCTTTTCCTGTAGAATATTTAACAAAATATACTGTACAGAAGAGCAGAGAAGCTAGGAGAACATCAGACAAAGAAGCAAGTCCAAAACTGCATTAATTCCTCAGAAAAGAAATGTTTTTACTCTTGATCTTTATTATCATTAGCTCAGTGAAAGGAATACAAAGCCACCATTCAGGGAGCGATGTAAACCACATTTACCTGTTTGTCAAACTGTAGACAGTACTTCACCCCAGGGCTTACAAAACCTACTTCCATTATGGTCTTATCAACAAGAACAACTTTAGAGCTTTTGAAGACATTGTCTATCATAGAGAATTCTGCACCATTTCTGATGTAACCACTTTTGACTGTTCTGTGGGCTGTGAGTATGACCAGTGAGTTGTCACCTGTTCTGTCAGTAGTGATGAAACTCCTAATGTGATTTTTATAAAACCTAATTGGAGAAGCTTCTCATCAAAGAATGTTTCTTGAGTTTGTTGATCTTGCTACTGAAGCTGCTAACAAAGAAACCACTGGCAAAGTCTGTGACACTGGGACCCTCAGTCAAACTGCTGATGAAGAGGAAAGGAAAGCCATGCACTTCCATTTTTTCCCCATATTATCATGTGGTCCCTTTTGTCAAGCTTCATTAGCTAACCCAAACCCTGAGTTTAACTCAAAGGGTGACCATTGTCTGTGAGGGCCTAAAGCATTCAGTCCCAGAAGGTCCTTGTGGTCCTGCAGAGTGGTTCTAGCAGCAGAGAGGCTAAAAGAGTGACTGCTAACCTGATAAAAGTGTTTGTTTTCCTGCTACTACCTGGGCGACTGTCTGATCTAGCTAAACTGCAAGTATTTCTGCTTCTTGAACTGT
This sequence comes from Protopterus annectens, assembly GCF_019279795.1. Classification (NCBI taxonomy): domain Eukaryota; kingdom Metazoa; phylum Chordata; order Ceratodontiformes; family Protopteridae; genus Protopterus; species Protopterus annectens. Next base: position 277,809,686 of record NC_056735.1, on the reverse strand, counting down.
TTTAAACTGTTTAAAGTTGTTTTTGCACCTGCACTTTTAAAGTTTGTCCTGTTTGTTGCATTTACCTGTTGAGGCTACACACTCAAGTGCGCTAGCCTGTGTTACATATTTATTGCATTTTCCTGCTGTTTGTTGCAAAAAATAAAAAAAATGTCCTTGTTTCCCATCTTTCCTGACCTAGAGTAGTCCAAATACAGGCTTTGCTGTATACTGGACTTTTGGAAAGTTCCTGTGTTGCCCATTTCCTTTCTTCGATAAAGGGAGGCTTCTTTGTTCACCAGTGGCAGTGGGGAGCCTGGAGCAGCCTATCTATCCCCGGAGGAGTGTTCCCAGCCCAAGAATCTGGTAGTCTATTGGCCGTTTTGGGCCAATTTATAGCTCTTTCAAGTCCCCCTGTATAAAACCCACTTTAGCGAGGCTTTGCGCGATTTTGCGCATAGCACAACATCACTTAATTGGGTTTAAACTATTCTTGGCTCCACAAAGTCTGCTCTTCACTTTTTCCCTTAGAACTGATCTAGTTCTCATAATAAACACCCTATTCCCACTCTAAAGCCTGGCACTTGCTCACTAAAGCAATTATATAAGTCAGCACTAAAAAATTAAAAGCACCACACCCTCACAAACTTGAGTACTTTGTTCCCCATTGGCCCTTTTTCAATTATAAAGGAATTCCCAATACTATTCTAGCATGTCCAAAGGTCAGTTGTCAATCTCCTCTCCGGTCCAGCTGGTGAATCTGGGAATCTTGAGGCAATGTTACAACTGCATCATGTACACAGACAACCCTCTCCACCTCCTAACAAATTCCAACATGTGAGAGATGCAACCATATAGCCAAACTGGAGGCTAAGCTCTCTCAACTCAGAACTGACGTAACCAGTCAGGAGGAGAAGGAAACCACACTCACTACAATTCCAGTCTCACATAGACCTACCACGACAGCAAACCAAACACATAAACACACAAAAACATAATTGGAGGCTCTAAATAAAAATCTGCCTAAGCAGCAGAGACCTCCAAAGCAGACACCCAAGCAACCGCTACCCCAAAACAAAACACATGCAACACATAGCTCACACAGCCAGTGTGCTGAACAGTCATAGCCCTTAAGGCTAAACAACACACCTGATACACTTGTAATAGGTGACTCTATCGTCAGGCACACTGACGTCCCGCTCACCAGGCTGAACAAGGAGAAGGTCACGGTGAGCTGCCTGTTGGGCGCTAGGATCCGCCACATAACACAAGCACTCAGGTCACTCCAAGGCAAGTACAAATATGACTCAGTCATTGTCCATGCTGGTGTGAATGACCTGAGATGTACCTCCCTGGACTACATGAAAAGAGACATAGAGGAGCTCTCTGAGCATGTAGCCCAGGCTGGTATGACCCTGACCTTGAGTAGCATCTTACCCTCACCAAGAATGATGCCACAATATGAAGACAAGATGATCAATTTCAACAATTGGCTTAAGTATTGGTGTCATTCAAAGGGGATCCAATGCCTGTCTGCCTGGGATGACATGCACGACAAGCCACGATGCGTCGCTAGGGACGGCTTGCACCTGTCACCCCTGGGCTTTCGGATATTGGCAAAGGCTCTTGCCACCCCCATAGTGCCTTTTTTAGGCAAGGCTCAAAAGACAACCCACCTCCATAGGTATCATAAGGGATAAGAAACTAAGAGTAATGCTACTCAACGCCAGAAGTCTAAACCTCAAGATGCATGCACTCGAAACTCTCCTTAGCATGGAGAACATCGATATCTGTGCAGTAACAGAAACCTGGTTCAAGGCTCCCAAGAGTACCCCAGCACTACCAGGTTATACCTCATACCATGTTTTTCGGCCCCAAAACTTGGACCGAACCACAAAAGGAGGGGGAGTATCAATATTCGTCAAAGATACCCACACCTCCAGGTTGGTGGCACAGCACAAAGCATCTGAGACTATCCATGTGCAGCTAACAGTGGGTAAAACTGCCTTCCAGTTTATAGCCTGCTACAGACCACCCTCCCAAACCCAGGAACCCCACTCGGCCTTCCTGAGAACACTGGAAAATATGAAGGTCTCTCCAAACACCATTATATTGGGTGACTTCAACTACCCTAACATAGATTGGGAGCATTACTCTAGCTCCAACACCCTAGCCCAAAGGTTCCTAGAATTTATAAACTCAAATGCTATGGAACAACTTGTTGTCACTCCCACAAGAGGGGAAAACATACTGGACCTGATCATCACCAACATGGGGACTCTATGCTCCAGACCAGAAGTGTATCCCTCACTGGTAAGATCAGACCATAAAATAATCTCACTAGATATTCACATCCCGACCCCAGCCCCTGCCCAGAAAACCACAGTGAAAAACTTCTCTAAAGCAAATTTCACACTCCTCAAAACCAAGGTGGGATCCTTCAAAGCCCCCAGACCTGTGGAAAATACGGCCCAGACTGCAGAATCCTTTATAAACGCATTCTATGAACACCTCCAGGAATGCATGGATCATGCAATCCCAAATAAAACCAAGACCCAATCCTCCAAAGTTGGGCGTCCTGTCTGGTGGACCCCAGCCATAAACAAACTATACAATAGAAGGAGGAAGCTACTACATGATAGAGCAAAATGCCAAAAAAGGTAGGCATCTCTGATCAGTATTAGCAAAAAACTACGGGCACTCATAAAATCGTCTAAGGTCAGCTTCGAGAGAAAAATTGCACAGGACACTAAGGATAATCACAAGGCTTTCTTTAGTTATGATAGGAACCTGGGTGGGAATTCCCAGATATGCTCAGAATTAGTCCAAAATGACAAAAAATGCACCGAACCCACAGACATTGCCAACATCCTAGCTGACAGGTTCAGCGCAAACTTCTCCCCCCTTCCCCACCAAAAGGGCAAATATCTATCCCAGCAGAGTGCTGCCCCCCTGACATCTCAGATGCTCAGGTAAGAGCTGCCCTCTCCAAAGCAAAAAAACACAGCATCAGTGGGACCAGACGGTATCCCGGGCTGCATCCTGCATGAATTCCAAGAAGAACTAAACCCAAACATAAAACTACTGTTCAATCTCAGCCTTACTACAGGATATGTACCCAAAGAGTGGTGTACAGCAACAGTGGTCCCTCTCCACAAAGGTGGTGCCACAACAGATCCTGGAAACTATCGCCCCATAAGCCTGACTAGCTTGGTCTGCAAAGCTATGGAAAGGATCATCATGGACCTCATAAATAAAGATATTGGGGACCTACAGACACTGGATCCTACCCAGTTCGGCTTTGTTAAGTGCAGATCCTGCCTCTTAAACCTGGTTAATTTCTTTGAAACAGTCACCAAGGCCATTGACGAGGGGGAGGTGGTCCACACAGCCTACCTGGACCTTGCAAAAGCCTTCGATACAATACCCCACTCGGGCATTATAGATAAGCTTACCAACTTAAATATAAACCCCTCTGTCACTAGATGGGTTGAAAACTGGCTCAAGGACAGAACCCACATGGTTAGAATTGCTGGAGCCATGTCAGGCTCCAAACCAGTTACAAGTGGTGTCCCACAAGGCTCAGTCCTGGGACCACTCTTGTTTGGTATATATTTCTCGGAGGTATAGGATAACAAGGAAGGACTGTGGCTGACCAAGTTCGCAGATGACTGAAAACTGGGCGCCATAATCGACTCTCCAGCCGACACAAGCATCCTACAAAAGGGCCTCATAGAAACAGACAACTGGTGCCTGAGCCATGGCCTCAAGCTAAATGCCAAAAAGTGTGTAGTCATCCCCTTTGGCAAAAACAAAGTGCCACAAATTACCACATAGGTGGTAATCCATTAAGTACGGAAGAAGTAATTAAGGACCTGGGGACCCAAGTTGATAGCAATCTCTCATTCGACAACCACGTGGCCAAAGTGGTTAGAAAAACATTTTATATAGCCCACCTAATCATGAAGGGATTCACATCTAGATCAGGGGATGTCATCGTGCCTCTTTACTCATCCCTCATCAGGCCCATAATTGAGTACAATGCCCCTTTTGGGATGTACCTTACCAGACACCTGCTGCAACTGGAAGGACCCCAAAAGTATCTCACCAAGAGGATCAAAGGGCTCAAACAGATGCCATATGCTGCCCGGTTACAGAAACTCCAGCTCTACTCAGTGGCATACCGCCTGCTCAGTGGTGATCTGTGCCTGGTGTATAAAGCCATGTCCAACCCGGAATTAATGGACATGCTGCACCTCAGAAAATCCAAATCCCATCAAGCTATGCGCTCGAGAGACTTGAAGCTCAGCACTGAAATAAATAGGACATGCTGGAGGGACAGATTCATAACCCAGAGGCTCCCTTCACTCTGGAATAAAATCCCAGTCCAGGTTAGGCAGAGTCCCTCATTGACTCTCTTCAAGAGGAATCTTGATGAGTGGATGTGAGATAGTAGGTTTACCTCGGGTATCACTTCTGTGCCACTGTTCGACAGAGGCACAGTATACTAACCTCGAAAAAGGGCATAGCAAAATTCATTTAAAATGGGTGGCGAAAGCCAAACACACTCTGGCTAGGCTAATAAATGCCCTAGGGCAGATAGCCTAGTATGAACCTATGAACCTATGAACTTACAGGTGACTCTCTCAAAATTAGTATGACTCTCCTCTCTGATGAATGAGGTATCCTTACATTGGAGGAAGATTTAGTCTACTCCTTTTATCTAAAGTCTGACATGTTCTGTATAAGCAACACCTTCAGCCAAATTTCTACTTTCCTTCTCTCCATCAGCAACAGAAATGCCATACATTCCAAAAGATCTCTCCATTGAGGATCACTACTCAAAAACTTGTCTCATCATGAATTTCAGGACTTGGAAAAATATAAAGTAAAGATGGCAGAATATTTAGACCTACCAAAAACTGCACTGAACCATGTTTCACCACGTCTTCCAGTCAGTAGTTCTGCCATCAAGTCAAAATTTTACAAGAAGGGATTATTATTATTATTATTATTATTATTATTAATAATAATAATAATAATAATATTATTATTATTATTATTATTATTATTACAGCTGCTACTACTACTTCATTGACATTAGTTGTATAGTAATTAGTAATTAGTTGTATATTAAAAGCAAAGGACATTCAATGCCCCGGACATCTCCCACAGATAAAGACTCAAAATATCTGGCAGCATGGGCAGGGGCAGTAAGGTACATGTACCATTTACACTTTTTGTACATATTACTAATCTCATTGTGAAAGTAACAAGGTACTAAGGACACCTTCAAAAAAAGAGGTGGGACCTGATTTCCAGTATGGTACCCATGAAAACCATGCTCCTCATTAACCCTGATTATTGTGTAGAGGTTCATGCAGAGTCAGACAAGGCCAATATTGATATGGCAGAGACACAAACCACGACTACTGCATCCAAGGTGAGCTTAACGTGTGATGTAGCAAGTGTATGTGTTGTATCTCCCTAGTCTTTATACTGAAGTGCAGCAGATTTTGTTGAATGCCCCTCCAATAATAATAATAATAATAATAATAATAATAATAATAATAATAATATATTTAGCAAACACTTTAAAGCATTCTTTTCTGACCTGAAAGAGACAGATCAGGAAGCCTTCTATGACTACCAGCTTTGCAATAGTAAACAGCTAGTGGTCATTTTCCCAAGAAGGGATACTGTAATAATAAAAACCCTTCAGAGTTCACTTATTGCTTAGATCCCAGGCTTCCTTGGTGCTACAGCATACTCCAAGAGACTATGCATTAACTAAAAAAACTCCTCAACCTCCACAAGATTTTGAACCACAAGCTGTGATCAAGGAACTATTTGCCTCTATGCCTAAGCTTGGAAATCCATCTTCTAGGACACTTGAGCCATTTAGTTGTTGGATAAAGGACATGCCAACATGTTCTTTTCCTGTCCCTCAGTTCAACTGCCTACTGTTGATTTCTGTCATCAGTTTCTCATCTACGGACAGAAATATGCAACCATCTATGGAAATGTACTACTGAAGAACCATGTCTTTTCTGTGACAAAAGGAGTTTTTGCTCAAGTTTTTTCCTAGTTTCGTAGGAGATGAACAGTGTCCTCTCCTTCTTAGAGCTCTGTCTGCCAAACTGATGCATTCAGTGCAGCATTTCAAAATGCTGTATGCTCATTTTTGTTTCCCATTGCAGAAATGCAACTGGTCCAATGCCATAGGCATGAAAGGTGTTTCTGTTTGCATTCCTGTCCATCTAGTGTCCAGACATTTCATACTACTTCTCATAGTCCTCATCACTGCTTTCAACTGAAGATCTTACTCTTTCCATCGATATTTGCACCTCATAAATTCATGAAATGCCTTCCCTCAATACCCATGTATATGTCAAAACAAGCAGACTTGATACAGGGACTCCCCTGCAAAGTCTGCTTAAGTCATTTGGCCTCTTGCTAAGATCTGATTGCACAGCAGACACTTAGAACTCCTGTCAGCCCATAACATGTTCTTTTTCAGAATATTTTGACCAAAGTAACATGCTCATGATACATTACATCATTATTTTGGGGCACACTTCTGTAGTCCTCTGGTTCTGGGCCAGAAAGCAAGTATTTCTGGCTTGTGTATACCTGATACTTTGAACATTCTAGCTGAGTCCCTGAGCAAGAGTCTGAGCCAGAAATATGAATGGAAGTCTCTGCAGGAAGATTTATATTAATATTTCAGTCTCTTTAGTCTGAGTGTACACTTGCTTTTTTCAACACCAGGACCAGTTTAAAGTTTATGGTTCTGCTCCCTCAAGCCAGACCCTGAGGCACTTCAGTCAAATAGCGGTTCTAGTCTTAGATCAGGGAAAGTAATGTGGCTTTCCTTCCTTTTATCTGATTCACTAAGTCCTATTAAAGGTATGATGGTCTGCCACGACCCACAAAGATGATACTCATAACACTTCTTTGGCAGAGACCAATTTGGTATCCTCTTCTCCAGTGGCTGCCATTAGCCAGTTTATGGAATTCCCCCAGAATGTATTTATTTGAGATGACCTCTGCGGACTTTCTGTTTTTTTTTTTTTTTTGCTTGCTCTCCATGCTTTGTTCCTGAGCACACAATGTCTAGGTCATGGATTTCCTGTGAGGTTTGTAGTCTTCTTTAAGCAGAACAGAATGGTTCCATATGATTCATGGACATAACCAAATGAGAGCATGTTGCTGTTTGGGTTAATCTGTCATTTTAACCCCTTCTGTTGTATTAGAGCCATTGTTCTCATCATGTTTGTGCCACCAGTACTCTTCTGCTAAGGTTCATCTTTTCACATTTCACACTTGATCCTTTTGATGTGCCACCCATGACTCAGTTATCAGTCACAGAAGTCTACTTAAGTAACATTTTGCCCTGTTTGAAAGCCCTTCCCTCCGTGGAATCTCAGTATTGTATTGGAATGGCTCACCCTTCCACAGTCTGAGCCTGTCTCCAACTTCCCTTCTGAAATATATCTATTGAAAACCTGTTTCTGATAATCATTATGACTGCCAGATATATTTCTAAGTTTCTGATGTGAAGAACTCTTAATACTTAGTCTTCCATGAAGAGAAGGTTTCCCTGAGCACTAATCCTTGAATTGCTACCCAAAGTAATATTTGGGTCTATATTATATGATCGAAGTTACTTTTCTTCAAACATATAATCATTGACCCCTAGAGAGCGAACACTCTAAAGCGCGAACAGCCATGTCCGCAAATTATTTCATCGGGAAAAAAATTCATGGGGCCATACACAAAAAACACAAACTTCAAAACCCTAATCAAGTGGGGGACTTTGCCCCCCACACCCCTAAAGTGGGGGGGCTACACCCCCACATCCTCCCTAACTAAGTATACCAACTTCAAGATCGCTCTAACTTGAGGAAAAGGACAATTGCCGATAACAGCCAACTGAATTTAGGACAATGAGTGAATATAATGCCTCGTTCAGTATGTACCTGTCTACACACATACCACATTATTAGGACAATGAGTGAATAAGGACAATGAGTGAATATAATGCCTCGTTCAGTATGTACCTGTCTTAACACATACCACATTAATTCGCACTTTAGAGCATTCGCTGTTTAGGGGTTGATGATTATATGTTCGAAGAAAAGTCTGATTGATCATATAATATAGACCCGTAATATTTGACTTAATCATTCTGTCCATTTTTCCTGGTTTTTGTCAACAGTATAATCTGGTGGAAGTTCTTTGCATGAGTTGAATGTAGAGAGCTGAAAAAGTATGCAAGCAGTACCATTCCATTTCGTAACAGTAAACAATCATTCCTTGCAGGAACATGACACTGTCATAAAGTACATAACACAGTATCAAAGCTAACATCCCAAATGCACAAATATTATAAAAAAATAAAATGTGGGCAATGACATTACTGAAGTTCCTTTAATAGCATTTCATATTTGTTAGTGTCTAAAGTACATAAAAGTGATATGTTTCTTAATCAGCAGCTCATGAGCAGGGAATTATACTATCTTATAGCTCAAAGTCTACGACACACTATACTCTCTGCCAGTTTTTAGAGTTACAAATTCTATGCATTATATTTTATGTTAACAGGTTTGTGTAACCCTGCACTTCCTTGATAGTGTACAGACAGGCTTTACAAGTCACATAATATGTACTTAATGAAAAACGTAGGACTCTGGGCAGGCCTCTAAAGCTGTTTTGGTTATAGGCTGTTACTCTTCATTTAGGTATAAATACAAGTGACAGATTTTTTAATAGATTACATAGTCCCATATTTATGTAGCTTACCTTAAATTTAGTTTTCCTTCATAATCATCTAGATATCTTTTCTTGGCTCAAGAAGCACGGATGGTGTTAGTAATTATACAAGGCTCACACCATATCCTGCACAAAGGTCCAACAGATACCTCTGTATATTATGGAGTCAGTACATACAGAAATCTGTACCTAGAGGAGTCTAGGTACCCCGTTTGGTTGCATTGAGGATCCGAAGCCTAGTCCACAATTCATAAACAGGGAAATAATGGACTTCAGTGAGAAGCAGGGACGTTGTGGGAGTATTGCAAACAAAATGCTGAAATAAACAGATCAGTGCACAGCCTGCAAAGGATGGTGATGGGTTGCTCATCATAAGATATTTAATCGACAGCACCACCATTTTCTGGCATGACACACATTGTAAAAACAGAAAAACATCAAAAAACCTTAAGGGATGCAAAGGTATATCCCAGGTTGCACTGCAGTACAGACAAATTCGCTTCCACATCCACACTTGCCCTGTCTCCCAATGAGTGTACTAAACAGAGCTCCCACAAATATAAGCAGCTAGATATGATCTCTTTATTAGCATAATATGCTGATGATTTAGCTTCCATGTTTCTTGCAGGAGGGGACAGACATTTTATGAATTATCCCCTGTTATGATTGTGGAGGTCCATGGGCATAGGCTGTGCCACCGTCCCTCTCACTACAGAGGCAGAAGCTTTAGAAAGGTAGGTAATAGGCTGTGGAGCAGGGGGTCTAGAATGTGTGTGTGTGTGTGTGTGTGTGTGTGTGTGTGTGTGTGTGTGTGTGTGTGTGTGTGTGTGTGTGTGTGTGTGTGTGTGTGTGTGTGTGTGTGTGGAAGAATGTGTGATTGTGTGCAAGTGTGAGCTTGTGTGCCACATGTACATAAGGGAACAGATGCTTAGAGCGTAATTATTGGCTGTATGCTTCAGTCATGTCCACTGGTCTTTGCTTGGAGTAACTATTTGCCAACATGGCAATACTGCTGTTGGGCTCTGTGGATCATGCTACTACCACAGTGAGGAGCCTTATACACAGTTCACAGGCCCCTTTACAGGACTGTACATTACATCTACAAATACCTCAGTCCATCTATATATTCTTTTAGGCTATTCATAACTTCATAGGGAGGTAACATGCTTAAAGCCACCAAATGCTTCATTTACAAAGAGATTTTGGAATGGATCCAGAAAGGCAAATGAACAAACTGCATCTGACAGCACAGTAGTTCTATGCAATTAAATATTTCACACTTGGTGCATATGAAATTGATTTGGATTCAGCTTTTTTATTATTATTTAATAATGTATAGAACATACTGCGGTGGTGGTGCTGCAGTAGCATTGTCACCTCACAGTTAAACGTTGCACGTTCGATTCTCAGTTAGAGCGTCTTCTGTGTGTTGACATGCGTGAATGGGCTTTCCTTCGTTGAAGGTTGTGCATTAGGCCCAGCAAACCAGCATGTAAAAATCTACTGCCAATCATTAGCGGACTGGAGTTCCGCTGTGGCGACCCCTAACCGGGAAAAGCCAGAAGACAGTTTAATAATATATAGAACATGGATTATTTCACAACATTAGTCATACTGAGTTGTACAAATACATCATCCTTTCTAATAATCGCAAATCTTTTAACAAAAGTGCTAACCAGCCCATTTGTCTCTCTACAGGATAAATGTATAACCATCTCTATATGTTTAGATACATTATATAAGCATTATTCATTTTGTTTGTGTCTTTCGGCTTTTCCCGGTTAGGGGTCGCCACAACGGAACTCCGGTCCACTAATGATTGGCAGTAGATTTTTACGTACTGGCTTGCCGGGCCTAACGCACAACCTTCAACGAAGGAACGCCCATTCAGGCATGTCGCTACACAGAAGATGCTCTAACTGAGAATCGAATGGGCAATGTCTAACTGTGAGGCGACAACGCTACCGCAGCACCACCACCGCAGATCAGCATCATTCCTGTTCTCACAAATTAGATATCATTCACACTTCTTCAGTATTACTTTTTTTACAGTCCTTGCCCCCCCCCCTTGTATGTTAGTCATCAGTTCCCTCCCAGCCAATTGGCCCATTCATTCCCCATCACTGAAGCAAAGCTTGACTGGGAGGGGCCATCATTCAGACAGCCATCAGGGGTGGTTTTAGGAGCTCTTCTTTATTCAGACACTGAACTGCTGGGTCACAAGGAAAACATACAATAAATGGGCTGACCTCACTTCTTTGAGGGACATTTCCAACAAGCAGCCCTGCCCCCCTTCCCTCAAGCACAGGAAGTGGTTTCCCCTGACCTCCAAAAGAGAAATCACATTTCTCTGTGTGTTCTCTGAGCACCTACAACCATCCCCTCCCTCCAAGAGAGGAAAACAGACCACACCCCTTCACTCGTTTCTATCCCAGATGGCACCACCAGTGCCAGAGCTGTCTCCTGGGTTGTAGTAAGGGCTCCATCCTGCTACACAATGGAGCCAGGCTACATATGCTTTTCTTTCTGCATCATACTGTAAATAGGGTGTTGAAAGTGCCTATAGAAATGAATTCAATGTGCTCCAAGTTAGTTCATATGCATTTTGACAGATCCAAATGAAACCTCGCATGTAAGATGCTGAATAGCCAAACTGCTGAAACAAATAACATGCAGCTGTAACTTATAAATACAAACTCCAAATTCACACAAATGCAAAGATGGGAGGAATCTCACAAAACAAAGCCGTCACTGCTGACACACACTTAAATCAAACTAACAGTTATTTCTTGTGGAAAACAGTGGTTGAAATTTGTTTTTCAGTGTCTTGAATTCAGGCATTTGACACTCAGGTAATTTGACATCTGCTCCCTCTAGATGTACTCATTCTGACAGCAGTTCTAATCTTACTGTCTCAGTAATTTCAGACTATGCATTCCAGTGGATATGGTCTGAGTTCTCACTTTTGTAGCTCATTAAACAATAAATAAATGGAATTATCCATTTAAATATACAAATATATATAAATGTTCCATGCTTGGTGCACATCTATCTGCATAATGCAATGTAACATTTCATAAGACAGGTACAGTCGATTAACCATATATCAATATTTTGTGGATCTTCCAGTCTGGACTTTATTGTAGGAATAACACAAAGTCATGGGTTTCATGTTGAATTGTATTACACAAAAGACAAGCATGTTGGGTGGGACATGGTTCTCTTGTTAACTTATTTTATAGTGAGATTAGAACCAAATTAAGTACAGGTCTGAGGACTTTCCAGAGTGGCTGCATACTGATTAATAGCTTAACTTTAGCTTTTCCTAGAGTGAAATAAAGAAACTTAAAGACAAAGGCCAGGAAGTCTATCAGTTTTATTAAATTTATTTACTGGCTAGTATGTACACTGCCTGGATGCCAGTAAAGAAGAACCTAAGCACCTAGTAGAAAATAAACTAGAAAAGCTGAAGAGAAAACATTAACTGGGAAGAATCCTGAGATCTTCAGCAAAAAGCAGCTCATGCTCCAGCTTTTGTGCAAGACATGGTTTCCAGTAATTTAGAGAAAAAAATAAGTCAAATGTGCTCAGAGCTGATTAAAATAAATGAAACACACTAAAGGAGTATATCAACTCAAATAAAGGCTGGGAAAATGGAAGAAGCTTTAAACAGATATTTAGATGAGCTGGTAAAAATTGTGAAACTCAGAGGTCGAAGTGAAGAAAATGCTGGCTGAGTATGAGACTGCTCAAGAACAGAAGTTTCAGAAAGTGGCAGAATTAGAAAACAGAGCACATAGGAACATCTGAGATTTTCTGCTGTGTTAGAAAGACAGAACAGTCTATTAATTGTATGAAGCCACAGATAAGCAACTGGGCTGGTATGCCACAGCAGGACCTGTTAATTGAAAGGGCACATTGTGTCTATGCGCCAAACCTGGCCATGTAAAAGCAGCCACAGCCTGTATTAGTAAAGATGCAACCGTACCAGCAGAAATAGTTAATCCTGACAAAATTGTGCCAAAAAGGCAAAGTATTAAAAGTTGGAGACAGTAAAGTGTTTGTGGAAAATGATTATTCATTGTACACCAGGCAGAAAAGAAACAAATGTATCGCAGCAATCAAAGAATGTCGAGAGGCAGGTGAGAGTTTCTAGCAACTGTATCCACCTGCCTCCAGAATATTTTCCCTGAGAATTGAAGTCATGTTTTGATGCAGACCTTGCTAAGGAGAAAACGCAAAACTTTTTTATCAAAAAGTGAGCCATCACGCAGAAGGGGACCATACTTCTCATTTGTCTGACAATAAAGCACATGGAGAGACTGCCAATGAAACCTTTTCCAATGTTCTATAGGAAAATGCTAGAGAAAATCACAGGAGTTAACTAGAATAATCAGGAATACTTATGAATTGAACCAGTGTCTGGAGTTGGGAGATGGAGATGAACAAGAAGAAGATAAGCAGTACAGAAATTAGGGAATAAATATGAGATTACAAAGCATCAATTGCATTTGTGAAATATAAGAAAAAGTGGAAAGAATGGACTTTTGTTGGATTTGTTAAAACTGTGGGGAACTGAAAGGCATTTGCATCACTTTATGTCATTAATATTTGAAATGATACTAAACAGAAGGGAAGAGGAAGGAAAAGGTCAGCTTTTAAGTAAAACAATTTCTGTTCTTAACAGTATTTCTTTAACACTTGTCATGATCTAAATTACATGTTTTATAATAAAACATTTTAGTTACTGTTGTATGTGATACAAATACTAAAGTAAACAGATGCTTTTTTCTTTTCTTTTCTTTCTTTCTTCTTTTTAGTATTAAGAAATATAGACATTACAAAATGCAAAAAGAGAAAAAAACTAGACAAAAGCATGTTTAAGTTAACAGGCTGTAATATTTTGTTGTTGATGTGGGGGTGGGGTGCAAATGTACACAGATCATAATATATGTAGAGCTCATATGTTTTCTCTTACTTTTGCATAGGTGAATGTCTGGATTAAGACCCTTGGCTTAATCTAATAACAGGTTTTAAGTGGAAACAAATAAATAAGAGAACACTTGATGTAATGAAAAGTTTTTTCTTTAACAATAAATGTTTCAGCTTGTCTTTAGAAGGCTGCAGGTAAGGACTGCATTTTTTGTTTTCATGGAGACAATCTGATTATAGGGCAATAAAAAAGCCAAAGCAATGGTTTCTTCAGTATTAAAGTTAATGTTTCTGAAAACATGCAAGTTTTTTTTTCACATCTGGGAGGGGAATAAAGATAAAAAAACACCAATTAATGTAAGTAGGAGTACAGCTAGTAACACGTGTATTAATGAAGGGAATTCAATTAGGTTTTAGCTCTTTTATCTCAGCTGAACAAAACACTGGCGGATTCTAACAGGGCAAGTAGTTCTTCAATTCCCTGTAACCAACAACACATCACCAGTAAAGAAAAGAATGGTGAACAACAGACGGAGCCGAAGGGCGTAACTGGAAGGAACCATTCACCTACCATGGAAAGGACACCAGGTGCTTTGCGGAATAGCAACACTTTTAACGGAAGCGAACAGCTGCATATACACCAGGACAACAATTTTTGTTTTAAAGCATGGGCTGAGCAACAACCTCGGCTCAAAGCAGGTACTGTTGACGCTCATGTGGAGCAACTTGATAGTAAGCTTGACATTTTTAAAACTAAATTATATGCATACAAAAATGCACAGATGGAGATAAATTATTTAAATGAATGCATCAAGGTAGAGCGGGTGCCCAAAGGTTTGCGGTGTTTCCGTTTTCCTAACAATGCACACCAGGGCTCCGAATTGCATTGCAAATTAATAGAATTGTTCAACAGGACTGGGCTAGAAATGTTACAACTGATGATAAATGATTATTCTAGTAAAGCAAACTGTATTTTTAATGAATTGACACGGTTGGATGAAAAAATTACAAAAAACAAAGGTTTTTTGGCACATAAAAAAAGATACAATGACACCTTCACAGAAGTAGACGCATATTGTGTTAAAGTATTAGAGAGAAAGACCAAGAAACTAGAAAGGGATTTAAACGAATACAGACAGGGGTTTGCATATCCAGCCCCAAATAGAAGTAAAAGGCCTGACACTGATGTACAGAATATTGAGGATTTTAATGAACAGCATGATATTTTTAATCAAGAGTTGCCCAGAAGGAGTGAGCGGATTGCCCAAAAAGGACTAAATAACCCACAGCAGGGTTTTCATGTCCCCCAGGGCAGAACAGGGGGGAAAACGAATCTCTATCAGCAACGTGGGTGGAGGAGGGGGCGCACATAGATGAAGTAAACTTTGACTTTAATAGTTCCAACGATTTTTTTATTATTGAGGATGAAACCCTAACTTGTAAAGTTATTAGTAGGAACAATTTTACGATTTTTAACTATACAGATCTGATAATTAACTCGAGTTATTTCGATTTATTCACTAAAGGTTTACATTATGTTCCCTCCAGACCTAGTTATTTACCTAAATTGTTAATAGAATTTAAAATGTTCATTAGAAACTTGAATTTATCCTTATTTTTAAAAAATCAAGGACATTACATTAACACATTGAGTAGGGCAAGTACCATTAATCCTCCCACTCATCCAACTTTGAAAATATTTGAGGAGATGGTGGAAAGGGCTTGGAGAGACAACTTAAGCAGGCACAATTTTGAACAACCAACTAATTTTCCCCTTACCCTACAAGCAGTGATAGACATCATCAAAGCTGAAAAGGTATGGGTAATGAAACCTGATAAAGGGGGTGGTATTGTGCTTATGTACCAACAGGATTACGAAAATCACAAAACACCAGTATTTATGAACCAGTTTCATTGAATGAGTTAAACATCTCAGTAGACAAAATCAAATATTCCTTATACGACCATCTAATGCAGGGGGTAATTGATGAAAAATTGTATAATTATTTATTGGTACCTAAGCCTAGAACCCCGATGATCTTTGGTATCCCCAAAGTACACAAGGGGCTTAACCCATTGAAATTTCGTCCTATTGTAACAGGGGCGGGTGGCATTACTGAGCCTCTCAGTAAATTTGTGGATCATCATCTGAAAAAATATGTTACCAGTTTGCCACACGTGTGTAAGGACTCTTGGGAGTTTTTGACCACTCTTTCTGTCGACGTTGACAATACTAATCTTTTGTTAGCCACCATAGACATTGTAGAACTGTTTCCCAGCATACCCCACACTCAGGGTTTGGATTGGTTTGGTCAGATGTTGGCCGTTGAAACAGGTCTAAGTAGTAATTTAATTAATTTAATAATCGACTGTATGGACACTGTTTTGCATAACAATTTCATCTTTAGTAATGGAGAATTTTATAGGCAGAAAAGTGGTGTGGCAATGGGCGCACCTTGTGCCACCGCCTATGCTAATATTGTGTTACACAAATGGGAGATGGTTCACATTCACTCAACAACTTGGCGACAGCACATAAAATATTACAAAAGATATTTGGACGATATATGTATTCTTTCGGAAGGTTCCGAGGAACAATTTCTGGTTTTCATGGATCACCTAAATAAACCAACTGACTTTCTTACTTTCACTTACGAAATTAGTGATAAGACACTGCATTACTTAGATGTGTTATTAACAAAGGACCCCAGTGGAACAGGCTTTCTTACACAAATCTTTAGGAAGAGTACTTACTCTAACACATTTTTACATTTTGAAAGTGGTCATCCCCCTTACACTAAAAGAGGTATTATTAAGGGGCAGCTCATTCGAGCATCGAGAATGTGTAGTACCACGCAACTCTTCCTTAAGGAAGTAGATTTTCTCAGAAAGCTATTTTTAGAAAGAGGATATCCTTTGAACTTGTTTCAAACATTACTAATGGAAATTATAACCAAAAGAGACCAATTTTATTTCCCACTTTTAGGCACTCATGTGGAAGTAACAAACAATAAGGCATTAACTGAAGTTTTAGCCCAGAAGAATTTTGTATACACTTACACACAAGATGCAGTTTTCATCGAAAGTACAATTAAAAGTTTATGGCCAATGGTGATTATACAAGAGGAAATGGCGAGTAAACTACCTACAAGTATTGGGTTTACTAGGAAAAGGGACACCAATCTCAAGGGTATTTTTGAGCAAAATTTTCAAAGCAAGCAGCTGCACATGGTTAGTACACTCACTGAAAGACTTGGTATTTTTAGTTGTGGTAAATGTAACCAATGCCCCTACATCTTGCAAACAGACCAAGTACCCATCCCCTCCAGAAACACCACTTTGAAAGCAAATGACCGCTACTCCTGTAATTCGGCTGGAGTAGTTTACATAGGGTTTTGCCAAGTTTGTCCAGCTTTTTATGTTGGCAAAACCGAAAGGCCATTAAAGCGTAGGATTTACAACCACTTATATGAAATCAGTAAGCACAAAGAAACTAATGCTTTTTATAAGCATTTATTCGTATGTCCAGAAATGTCTATAAAATTTTTTATTATTGAAAAAATACGACAAGATCAAAGGGGAGGAGACTGGGAAACTCTTCTTGAAACTAGGGAGCTAATTTGGCAGCTAAAATTAAATGCAACAAACACCCGGGACTTAATGACAGCATTAGTCTGGCGCCCATTCTTAAAAAGAAAAGAAACATGCTTTAATGTATTTATTTCCTATTTTTATTTATACAGAATGTTTAATAGCACCTTTATTGCACTTTTAAATACACTTATTCCTAGGTGTACTTTTTTAAGCATTTACAACCTTTACTGTAATTGATTTGTTTTGTTTATTTAATTCTATGGATTAATACTGGGTTAAACATTAATTTATGTTGCAACATTAGATGGATCTGATTTTTGCTGCTAATGCATCTAAGCATCTATTTCATGAAGCTGCTGCTAACTTTATTCATACACCCTCTTGGTATTGATTCATTCATTTTCCAGTCAAACAGCAAATGTTATTTGAGAAATTAGTCCAACATTTTATAGGGACTTAGGTTTGTTTTATTTGCGGATAGTCATTGATGTTACACACACAATATTTTTTTAAAAAAAGAATTTTTAAAGAATGACTTTCAAATATTGTTGTATTAATGATTGTTTGCAGTCCTGTACAAAAGTTTCTCAGTGTTTTAAAGTATTTATTAACTATTGGTATTAGAATTTCAGGGCACTTTGCCATCATTTTTTAATCAGCACATGATCACTAACAACTTCGAAACAATTAATGTATTAACTTATCAGCTAATTAATTGCATTTCAGCTATAAGAGGCTTGATTTTAAATTGTTTTTGTCACACTTGAAAAAGCCTGGTAAGACCAGGCGAAAGCGCTCGTGTTCATCTTTGTTTTTGGTTTATTAAAGCTTTTGCTCTATTGGATTCATTTGACTGAACTCTCATCTGTTGCTTTCTGAAGTTGCATCACAGCTACAATTGCTATTTTGGCTTGAATAAGTTACTGGCAAACTATTTTGTTGATCACAGTCCTTGTGGTTTGGATCAGTAAGGTCTCTCGCTGATTTTTTCCACGTGTATTAATGGACTATCTCAACTTTAAGTTAGATAAGGCCTGTGTTTGTAGCTGTCTGTTTGGGGCAATTATTCCTATTTAGGAGGGTTAGACTTCAATATTTGAAGATGTACATACAGTGGATATAAAAAGTTTACACACCCCTGTTAAAATGCCAGGTTTTTGTGATATAAAAAATGAGACCACAGTAAATCATTTCAAAACTTTTCCCACCTTTAATTTGACCTATAACCTGTACAGTTCAATTGAAAAAGAAATCTGTTAGGGGAAAATATAAAAAATAAAAAATGTACTATATGCTGATTGCATAAGTGTGCACATCCTTAAACTAATACTTTGTTGTGTGTGCACACCCTTAAACTAATACTTTGTTTTTTAAACAAAAAGGATAAAACAGGCCTAATGAATTTTAAATTCGTTGTATTTATAAATTTTATTAACATTTTATGAGTAAATAATACAAATATACTTAGAAGGTCTTAGTTAGTGCATTGATTAGTATAAATGTGTCACATAGTGCATGTATTTGGGGGTCTATAATGTGTATATGTAGTCAGTTCTGCTGAAAACTGAGCATTGACAAAAGCGGTAAACTGAGGAATAAAAGTTTTATAAACTTTGATTTCCTTTTTCCATTATATGAAAACAGGTTAGTGATTTAAAATACAAAACTGATAAAAAATAACCACCTGGATTGAATGGACATCTTAATATTGAAAGTCTTTTTAAAACAAAAAGGATAAAACGGGCCTAATGAATTTTAAGTTCATTATATTTATAAATTTTATTAACATTTTATGAGTAAATAATAGGAATACACTTATAAAGTCTTAGTTAATGCATTGATTAATATAATTATGTCATGTAGGACATGTATTTAGGGGTCTGTAATTTGTATATGTAGTCAGTTCTGCTGAAGTCTGATCATTGACAAAAGCAGTAAACTTTGATTTCCTTTTTCCAGTGTACGATTTTGTGTTTTTCATAATTACCATTTATAAGTCCTTGCAGGAGCATTGGTTCTTCTTCTAAATACAAGGAATTTGGTTTATCATTTGCTAAATGGGTAGGCAATAAGTAGGCTGATCCATATATATGTGTGTGTGTGTGTGTGTGTGTGTGTGTGTGTGTGTGTGTGTGTGTGTGTGTATATATATATATATATATATATATATATATATATATATATATATATATATATATATATACACACAGGTCTACTTCTAAATTTTGAAGTTTCAAAACTTCAAATTTCTTATGGTCAAGACTGGAAGATTGAAGTTTTGAAACTTCAAAATGTAAAAAAAAAATAAAAACAAAAAGATTTTTTTTTTTTTACATTTTTGCAGGAGGGCAATAAACACATATACAGCAGAGTCTCAAGCAATCCTAGGCACAGAAGCTTCACCAGCCATGCTCGTCTCATTTCGCAGTGGCGCCCAGCAGTGACCACATTCATCCTTACCAACTCCACTGTCTCCAGCCAAGTCCCAGTCAGAACCCCTTCCTACCAACAAAACTCAAAACACAGATGTAAACTTAAGATTTAGATCCAGATTAAATCAAAAACCTCTAGACAAGAGCCGAGCTTCTACCACCTGAAGGCCTGAACTGCCACAGCCAAGCCAATTATCACAATCTTCACGATCTCAATGACCACAGTCTTCTCCATCCACACCATCATCCACCACATCTCCACACCAGCAATGCTCCAAATCTCTGTCCAGTCCAGTTCCCTCCGACCAACAGAAACCAAATCTGGATCCAGCAGACAACCATTCCCCCACCCATCCTCCCCTGGCAAAACTCTCACCCAAAAGTCTGAATGTCCACAACCAGACTGACCACCCCAAAAAGTCAACAATTTGAGTGATCCAAGTAGGACATCATGGCTGCGTCCAACAACAACTCAACAATTTGAGTGATCCAAGTAGGACATCATGGCTGCATCCAACAACACATCTGGCCCCTACAAACCGACTCCAAAAATGGATGACAAATGGACATCAATTAGCAACCCCTACATAAAAAAACAGCGTACAAAAACAAACTAAAACTTCTTGAAAACAAAACTTGCCAAGAAAGCCACAACTCCTACACAAACACAGGACGCACGATGGGAGCCAGAGAGGCCACTGCCACACAAGGCACCACCATCTTAGGAACCTCCTTCCCTAAGCAAACATTTTTGATTTGGTGTGCCTATTGTGTAATGCTGCATTGTGTTCAAGTGGGAAAGCTTTTATCTTGTATGTTGTCTTGACCTCTAAAGCTAGGCGGGACTTTGGTTTAGCAGTCCTTCATAGTTTCTAATCCCAGCCATATTACCTTGTGCTGCATTAGTACTATTTTGAATAGATTCATAAGTGTGAATACTGTTTTGATTCTAGTCCATGTAAAATAGTTGTTTGCTGTATAGAAATTTGCCATAGCTTCACTTCATCATAAATTTGAATTATCTTGACCCATTTTTCACACACACCCAGATTTGTGTTTTTAGTCCATGCCTCAGATGCTTTGTCTCATCTATTCCCGATATTGGTTGCACAAGAACTGAAGACTAAAGGTCTGATCTTGTGTTACGCATGTCCTTTTAAGGTTGAAAAGAGAACCCATCAGAGTCAAGTATGCCCTCTGCAGGTGTAAATATGAATAGACAAAAGGCTTTCTGAAAGTAGCTCATGAAAGTGCATGATTCTATGTAAAAATCATTTAACTGTCATGTGCATAATATATGTTATACAATAGTGTGGTTCAGGTAGAAGACTGAATAATTTGTCAGTCCCATATAGTATCTTCTACTTCAGGATGGGTAGCTGTGTTCTACCCATTTAATTGCTGGTCACTGTTCCCCCAGGTTATTATGTTGGTCTCATGTTGTACTACAGTAATGAGGTATTAGTGTAGTGTTAAATTACGGATGACGAATCTCATTCAAGCAAAAGTAAGTTTGTAAATAACACCAAAATGAAAATTATAGTTTCATAAAGACCTTTTAGGAAATTCTTAGCTGAATACCTATACTGAAGATATGAGTGCAACAGGCAGTCTCACATCAGATATCTCTTAAATAGTAAGGTTTCCATTTAGCTCTTTGTGAAAATCTGTCTATATCATTCATTGTACCAGTTAAATTAGGACTAGTTAATGCATTGTAAGCATTTTCACAGTCCTTTGACAGGAACATTTCGTCAGACGTATATATTGTGAACATTTTTACAGTCCTTTGAAAGGAGCATTTAGTCATATATATACTGTAAACATTTTCACAGTCTTTGAAAGGACAGTTTAGTCAGATATATATTGTAAACATTTGCACAGTCCTTTGAAAGGAATATTTATTCGTATATATTTGCTTCTCTTCACAGTAATCATGAAACGTTTTGCTGGACCTTAACTATTTTAATAAAATTATCCCTGTCTTTCTGCTCCACAGAATGTCTCGTTGATGCATTTTTTTTCTTTTACTACTATTTGTCACATCCTAATTTTCTCATTACACAGTCAAGTTTGAAAATACTTCTGTTCGACTGGGAATTTTTCTCTTGAATTAATTTTCTTAGAGTAAACTTGTGAGACTGACCAGTTGTAAATGTGGATTGGCTGTATGGTCCTTTAGAAATATTTGCAAATTGTTTTTCCAAGGAGTCACTTCAGTATGAGCAGTCATTATGTCCTTTCCAACTGTACCAATAAACCTCTGCTAGCCTAGTTGTTTGAGGACCACATACATGCTACTTTCCAACTGTTGAAGCTAAAATGTTTTGCACAGTTTTGGGGATTTTGGCTACTAATATGATGGCCATTTTCAGTCATCACAGTGACAGGCACTCCAGGATAGTGAACATGTCTTATGTACCGTGGCTATAACCATGGTGAGAGCAGTAAAACATATTTGTTATACATGTTGGAACTGTCTGCAGTCATGTACTGTGGCACAAAATAGGGCCTACCACAGGTGCTGGAGTGGTAGCAGTTCGCAACACACTCGCTTACTGCCACTTGCCAGATAAAACAAGTGCTTGAACTCCCACTAACCAGATCTTCATTTCTCTGTAGCCCTCCCAACTCCAACCCTATAAAACTGTATAATCCTACCAGAACCTAAACTTAAAAATTCCCACTCTGTTTCTTTACTGTAAAAAATTCATTCCCCCTTCCTAACCCAAAAAGTCCCAAATCGCTCCCTAAACCTAAAACTCCAATCCCTCTCCATAAACCTAAAGTCCTGAATTGCTTCCCTGCTCTAAAACTCCCCTCTCCCTCCCATAACCTGAAAATTGCCTTCCCACTCTCTAACACTAAAATCCCCCTCCTGCTCCGTATTCTTAAAATCCCTCTCCTGCTCCTTGCTAATGGACGCTTACCTGAACTCTTATTTGAATTTGTGTAACACCAGCAACTTATACAAGCTACAGGGCAGTTAAATGCCTGGCTTCAATACAAGGGTTTTTAAGCACTTGAGACTCAAGTTCCTGTACTGTTCCCTAAAAATATGTTTGTTTATAAGTCACGAACCATAAAGTCCATGTTCAGTTCAGACCATTGTTTTGAAACAAATCTGACATCTTCAAATGAACTTTATTTTTTTTTATTACTCTCTCTACCAGGAAATTATACAATTGTGAACTTGTAACCCAGTACTTCAATATTCATCTCACATTTCTGAGTGAAGGCCTGTGATCTGTAATTAACTTTTAAAATACTCCTGGCAGAAGTATAGATGGAAGTGTTCATACTACCATATCCTCAGAATGTAGGTCTTTTTCTGTCTTTGAATATCTTTTTCATGGGGTTGTTAATATTCTGTTGGTGTAGACTTCAGTCTTATATCAGTCATCATATCTTTGAGTTAAACTGTTACATATAGCATATTGGTGTTGTAAAAGTCGTTTAAACATCTGGTTCATTTTACCTACATAAAAACAAGTGTAATGGTTGTACTTTGCAATATATATCACATTTCTAGTAGTGGATGTAGCATATCCTTTATAAAAATAATCCTTATGTGTACTTGGATGTGAAAATTTATTCAAAGTATTTATAAAAGGACATGCTTTGCATCTTTTACAAGGGTATGTACCTTTCTTTTCTGATGGAAATCTAAAACAACGTGTATTAGTTGGTCTCTAACATAACAGAGCTTTCAAGTTACTGTTACTCTTATAACTAAAGCAAGGTACAGAGCTAACTATATTCCCTATCTGTTCATCCACTAAAAGCATTTTCCAATTGTCACTTATAATGTTACAAATATATCTACTGTCACTATTAAATCTGTGTGGGACCCTGACATAAAAGGGGCTAGGTACAGAGCCAAGTATATTTCCTATCTGTTTATCCACTAAAAGCATTTTCCAATTGTCACGTATAATGTTACAAATATATCTACTGTCACTATTAAATCTGTGCGGGACCCTGACATAAACGGGGCTAGGTACAGAGCCAAGTATATTTCCTATCTGTTTATCCACTAAAAGCATTTTCCAATTGTCACGTATAATGTTACAAATATATCTACTGTCACAATTAAATCTGTGCGGGACCCTGACATAAGAGGGGCTGAAAGCCCCCCCCCCTTTTTTTGATTGTTGGCATACCCAACAGAGAACCATAGTTTCCCCTTATTCCTGAGAATAACATCTAGATCTCCAGTGCTTGCATATATCTCCCTTTCCTTATAACCATGCTCTATCAAGTTCTGAACTTTTTTGTCTTTCTGTGACAGAAATTTTCTTCACTACTGCATAATCTAGAAGTTCTTAGAATTTGGTTCTTGACCACGTTTTGAAAAACATGTGCAGGGTGCTTGCTGTCTCTAACAAGCAAGGTATTCCTCCAGCTAGACTTGCGAAACAATGACGTGGTCAGCCTGCCTTCAGCATCTAATTCTACCTTCAAATCTAAAAATTCAATACATTTCATGTCTACATGTGAGGTAAATCTCAAAAAACCTGTGGTAGACTCCAAATATGTTATAAAATCATGCAACTGTTGTTCACTACCTCTCCACAAAAACACCACGTCATCAACAAATCTGCAGTAAAATAATACCTGCTCATACCAGGGATTATTAGCATTTATAACAAATTCATGGTCCCACTCTGCCAAGACCAAATTCGCATAGCTGTTGGCGCAGGGTGTTCCCATGGCAACAACCCTGCGCTGATGGTATATCACATCATTAAAACAAAAGACATTGTTGTGCAGAATAATCGTCAGCAAATGACTAATACATGTCATAACATCCTTCTCTAAAAAAAGCACCTCTCCTTATAATGACAAAGCCCAAACCAATGTCATTGGGAATAATGGTAAATAAGCTCACAATGTCCAATGTTACCAGGATGTAGGAGGTATCAGCAGTCAAGGTGTTCTCAAACGCATACAGTTGTTCAAGAAAATGTGCAAAATAAAATAGAACATATTGTGTTGTTCAGTTAAAAATGTATTTATTTTTCATTGCATTGTATTGCATTGTAATAGATTGCAAAAATCAAATCTGGAAATTTTCTTAGGCAGCAATTTGAAGCATTTCCTCATTTTATTAATTATTATATAGCCTGAGGAATTTTGTGACCTTTTCCTTCACAACTGTCAGTACAGTGCCAGTTATATATGTATGTACATATATATATATATATATATATATATATACACACACACACACACACACACACATCTATATATATATATATATATATATATATATATATATATATATATATATATATATATATATATATATTTTTTTTTTTTTTCATGAAAGAAATTAAGTAGCCAGTTTAAAGGCTGGTTGATGTACAATAAAATTAATAATTGGAGATACCTTTCTGTAAATTCTTAAGAAGTTATTTGGCTGAGTATACCTGTAGGTGCAAGTAGAAATCCACTGCATAAATAGAGGTGTTGAACCTTCGGTCTAAGCTCATTATGTCCAAAGGTGCAAAAAATGACACTTTCCACAAATCAAACTGAATAGAAGCTTTCACTTGTGAGATGTGGAGGGAAGAAGGTGGCACTGAAACCCACATTATCTATAGTCATCCAGCACGAAGTGCAGTGGAGAGAGTAGGGTGTTTAGGATGGCAATGAGCTGCCACTATCTGCTCATCTTGGGAGGAGGGAGGTGGGTGTGCAGCTCAACCCTTATATGTGTAGCCCCAGCATGCAATGCCAAGGTGAAAGGATGTACATGTGGGCGGAAGCATGCATGCTCCTCTTAACCAGCACTTGCAAAGCTTTAGTAAGTGTACTTGGGAAATATGAGCTTCGAGGGAGAAAGAAGGGGAGGCCACCAGGTCCGGCAGACTGGCCCGCTCCATGCTATGCACCTTTTGCCTCTCCGAGAGAACAAATGAATGATTAAGCTATCTATATGAGTAGAACATGGGCCAAACTGTTCTTGCTTGGATGTGAGCAGCCTAGTTTTCATTCTGCATTGATGAACATAAAGATTGATTGGGTGAAGGAAGGGAAACCATTGGGGTAACACCATGTAGATAGCAAAAAAAAGTGTAAAATCCGATTATTCCATTTCAGGGTTTCCAAATATGACTAGCTTTATATTTCCTAAAGGCAAGAATTCCATGCCTGATAATTACTCAGGAGTCACTGGATATTTAAGACAAGCTGTTTGATCCCAGAAATGTAAACCAAAATCAGAAGTTTTATGGAATATTACACAAAAATGATATTATTCCTATCAAGAAATGCAAAGAGACACCTTGGTTTTAGTCTGCTATTTTTTGTCTAGCTGCAACTAACTTCAAGTCACTCATTTGATGTCTAGTCCTTGTTCCACATATAAAAAATTTTTGCCACTGGGAAAAACACTTACCACCCATATTTTGAACAGCAGATGTTCTGTACAGCCCACGTTATTGCAAAAATTGCTCATTAGAATAAATTTGCCACCGTTTTCTCCCACATTTGACTTATCTTGATTTATTTATTATTTTTCAGTTTATAAATCTGATAAGTGGATTGGCTACAACCTTGGCCCTTTGGAAAGAAAGTAAATACAGATCATTATAATGCATTTATAAGAAATCAGTTATATACAGAGTTGAAACAATACAATGTAATAAAAAGAAGAACATATTACACAGTAAACAAGATCTTATTTGTGCACATTCATCCCAAAATGTGCATGAGCAGAGCAATGGACTTTCAGTGACAGTTAATTTAAAGAGGGTGTAGCATTATGTAGTAGACAGAAACTTATCTGTTACAGAGTTTAAAAAGAAAATAGCTTAAAATATAGCAAAAGGAAATGTTAATATGCAGTTAACATTACGTTTCATTCTGTTACATTCAAATGAACACTTACATATATTCTACCTCTGTTTGGGATTGCTAGGTCTGTTGTTATGACTAAGCTGAGGCTTTTACTTAGTATACTCATAAATAGGTCCATCCAAGAATTCTGTGTTCCCAACCTCTGGAAAAAAACATTCATCCTAAATCTCTACAAATGGGGTACCTCTACTGATATTTCCAACTTCCACCCTATAGCTATTCTATCCCCCATCTCCAAACTCCTAGAAAAATGTGTACACCTGCAACTTCTACAATTCCTTCTCAATAATCAAATCCTTTCTCAAACTCAACATTGTTTTAGACCTGGCCATAATACTTCAGCTGCTCTTATATCCTTTATGGACTTAGTCAATAAAGCCTGCGACTCTGGGATGATTGTCTCAACTCTATTTCTGGACTTATCTAAAGCCTTTGACACTATATGTCACTCACTCCTCCTTCCTCAGCTTACTAACATCAGACTATCTACTCCGTCTCTCAGCTGGTTCAAAAGCTACCTATCAGACAGAGCACATGCTGTAAAATAGCAACTCTCCACATCCCCATATATTCACAACCCCAATGGCATCCCCAAAGGCTCCATATTAGAATCTCTTCTGTTTAATGTTTTCATCAGCAACCTCCACGTATTGTTTCAACATAGGTCTTTTGTTCAATATGCAGATGACTCTATTATAATCTACTCTGCCAAAAATTCAACATAGTTACAACAAAACACTCAATCTGCATTCACTGCCATAGAGACATGGCTGCACAATAACTACCTGTCTTTAAACCCCAATAAAACCAAGCTCATTATATTCACTCCAAAGAAAAACACTCCCATCAACAAATCCAGATTCAGCATAGTCTCCCTGAACAACTCAAAAATTGAAATAGTTACCCACACCCACGGTGGTGGTGCTACTGTAGCGTTGTCGCCTCACAGTAAGATGCTGTCTGGTTCGATTCTCACCTAGAGCGCCTTCTGCATGGAGATGTACATGAATGGGCATACCTTCGTTGAAGCTTGTGCGTCAGGGCTGGTAACTCGGCATGTAAAAATCAACTACCAATCATTAGCGGATCGGAGTTCCGCTGTGGTGATAACTAACCGGGAAAAGCCGAAAGACACAACAACAACTAAGCTGCTAGGTGTCATAATTAATGAAAACTTAAAGTCTGACCTACCCTTGCCCAACAACATCAGCTAGACGCCCAAAAAACTCAGACTTGTGTATAGACATAAAAATTTCTTCTCCCTCCCTACAAAACAAGTACTTGCTTCCACCTAAGGTTACCATACGTCCGGGTTTCCCCGGACATGTCCTCTTTTTTGGGCTCCTGTCCGGGTGTTTTTTAAAAATTCTGTGATTTGTCCTGGTTTTAAAACCCGAGCAAATCATAGAATTTTCAAAAAACAGACATCCCTATTTCAGAGTCTTTCCTCCGCTTTGTTTTTTTTTTTGACAGCTTGATGTTCTGCATTGAACAGAAGAGGGTCCGCTGTGCGTGTTTTTGATTGGCTCATATACCGGTATACGAGCCAATCAAAAAGCGGAGCTCTGTTCAATGCAAAACTGCTTGATGTTCAGCATTGAACAACAGAGGGTCCACTATGCAAGGTTTTGATTGGCTCATATACTGGTATACAAGCCAGTCAAAAAGCGGATCTCTGTTCAATGCGGAACTGCTTGATGTTCCATATTGAACAGAAGAGGGTCCTCTGTGCGAGATTTTGATTGGCTTTTATAGCTCTGTTCAGTGCAGAACTGCTTGATGTTCTGCATTGAACAGAAGAGGGTCCGCTGTACAAGGTTTTGATTGGCTCGTATACTGGTATACAAGCCAATCAAAAAGCAGAGCTCTGTTCAGTGTGGAACTTCTTGATGTTCCGCATTGAACAGAAGAGGGTCCTCTATGCGAGATTTTGATTGGCTCGTATACCGGCATACGGGCCAATCGAAAATCCCCAAACACGGACCTTTTTCAACCTAAGAGGGGAGCAAAAAAAAAAGGTCTTTAGTTTTAGTCCACTTTTACATACAAACAAATATGGTAACCCTACTTCCACCTATCTACTTACTTCTCTTGCATATGGAACCCCATTGCTAACCAACCTCCCTTCCTCCCACAAAATAACTCAAAACTAAAAATATCCATATTTGCAACAAACAACAATTGCTCGCCTCTAAAAATTCTAAACTGTTTCAAATTCCCCAACTGTCTTACATATCTCCAGCTAAATATCATATACAAAATACTTACTAAACCACAGGATTGCCCTGCCCTTAATTCCTTATTCTCCCACCATAATCCCATTAGGTCCCTAAGATCAGAAAACCAGCACCTCCTCCAAGTTCAGAAACCAAAACTACCTGCTGGTCAACTACTATACTCCTCGGTTATAGCTAAAACCTGAACATCCTTCCTCTAGCCTTTTGCACCACTCAGTGCACTGTTTCCTTCAAAGCAGCTCTGCACACTCACCTCCACTCTAATTGGATTTGTAATCACACCAAGCCTACTCCTTCCATAACCTAGTTCTTAGTGCCCTCCTATTATTCCTATAATCTCCTATTTCAACACGCATTCTTCTCTTATCCATCTCAAATACACTGCCTCACTACACTCCCTCTCTCTCTCGTTCACCCTTTATTACTAGCATCTTTCTGTTCTGTCCTGTATGTCTATTTCATTATTTACTTTCACCCCTTCACCTTTACTGTAATCACTATCAAATTCTTCCCAGTGCTTTCTTATACCTTCCCAACTTTTCCTCTTATATACTATAACTCCTGTAACATGGCTTCTAACAGCCTTTTAATGAATTTTAAAATTCTGTCCTGTCCTATAATATGATTGCTAGGCATTTTATATTTACCAGTACTACAATGCCAACAATAATTGTACTATGTTTTAATCAAAGTTATATAGTTGTGCTTCATATATTCTAAATGTGCTACTTTGTAATATTTTTCCTCGTGTGCTTTGCATACTCTAAATATTGTTTTCTGTGGTGCTTTGTATTTTCCAAATGTTTTAGTGGAGCTTTTCTCCCTGGGCCTTCGTTGAAAATGGGCTATGCTTGGCCAAGTTGACTTTCCCAGTAAACAAATTCCAATAAATAAATAATAAATAAATGTACTTGTTCCTTTAGTCAGCTAGCTTAAAACAGCTAACTGTAAACCACATTTACTTGTCTTATGGAAATACATTGACCTGAAACAATTCAGTGGGAATGCTTCCATTCCTAGAATTAAGAAGCTTGTAAGTTCCATGTCTAATTTTCATGTTTTCTGTAGACAGTGTAAGTTTTTTTTCTAACAAAGACTCTCCACAGTTAATCCATGATAGGCACTAATGTATGTATACTACTTTCAGGCACTTGTACTGAAGAGTTAAGATGGCAGTCTCTCTGTTTATCATGGCTTAATTACCTACAATATGGCAAAGGTGGGTAAGTACTATTTTACTGAAGGTAGAGGAGTTATTTGGATATGAGGGCACAACAAAAAGTTACCAAACAATAGCTACAACAGTGGATAAATGTGTGAGCTCTCCATAACCCTGCCACATACAGTGGCATTATTTATTTTTATTTTATTCATTTGTTAACTGTGTGGCTCCATAAGGTACAAGCATCTTTTTGAAGAATGGCCTGGGTGTACTGTCCTGTTAAGTGACTTGTTCCAAGTAGTGCAGTAGGAAAATAGAGAATGAAAGAATCAAACCATTGACTACAGGTTGAAACTCATTAGCACCTCATAGCTTTAATCTTCTGCCATAAACTGCCTGATGATTTTTAAAATAATGCTCTTAATTCTTTAATATTAATTAGGACTCCCTTCTCTTTCTGAGTCTGTGCTGATACTAGGTTTGTTTAAAAACTGAGCCATGAGGGTGGCTTAATGGCTAAGGTGTTTGCCTTACAAACACAAGGTGCAGGGTTTCAGTCTCACAAGGGATAATTGGCTAGGCTTAAAATGGCTCGCAAGGGCAGTTAGCTTAGTACTAAAACTATGAACTATGAACTATGAGAAATGCAGTACTGTAATGCTGCAATGTGCTCTGCAGCGCGCTGTACTGGAATGTTATAGTTAATAAGGCTGTAGTGCCAATGTGTAAGTAACATAGGTTTACTACAGTGGCTGTACATCATAGAAAATGCAATAAAAAATGTAATCTAAGAGTCATTCATTTTAGCCGTATGAAACATAAATAATGAGAAATCTGTAACTTTTGTCATTTTATAGACTGGAGCAAGACGGCCACTTCAAAGAAGGTCCCACCGGTCGCAGCAGGTGGAGCAGACACCGGTTCTACTAATTCATTGCAGTCTAACAGCCTGTCCAACTGTTCCTCCACCCTCCTGATGAACAAAAGCTACTCAGACCATTCTAATGGTACGTATTGCATTCACTCTGACTGCATTCTGTTGCAAACATACAGTGCATTTGTGATGCTCTCTCTCCCATATAATTACTGCATAACCTGGAAAATGTCAAAACTATGGATCAAAACCATGTCTACAAGCTGGAAATGTCAGCTTAAGGTTAGTGTCTGCCCAGTTTAATTGTTGTATGGGGCACAGCTAAAGAGTATTTTCCAGCATTTTTATATACCACTGGGTGGTGCACTGGTGCAGCGGTAGCATTGTCGCCTCATAGCAAGTGGTTCTCCGGTTCAATTCTCAGCTGGGGTGCCTTCTGTGCAGAGTCTGCATGTCCTTCCTCTGTTCATGTAGGTTTCCTCCTGGTGCTCTGGTTTCCTTCCACAGGTCAAAGACATGCGTCTGGAGCATTTCTCCCCAGGCCTCCACTGAAAATTGGCTTTGTTCCAAGTCAGACTTTCCTAGTAAATAAATGTTAAATAAATAAAAATAAAATAAATAAGATGTGTGGTTTTTCATACCTGTCAACCACTTAAAGAGAACAAAGCCATGAATAATAGGGGGATAAAGACCCAAAAATAGGGATAATTTTTAAATATTGCTCTTACAAACTTAGAAAGTTCATAAGAATATAGCATGAATTTTCTGAAGGGTATGGAGTCTGAAACTCAAATGTCTATCATTATTTTTTGACTTCAGTTTTTAATACATTGTCAGTAATTTGCCAGAAAACCACAATTTAATGAAAAACTAACCAAAAATATAAGGCAAAAATCTTGCCATTCTGCAAAAATCTGTACAGTTGAGCGGTATGGACTGGTTTTCTCCTAACATGTATTTTGCACTAGATGATGCCTTTATTAGTATTGTCTTCTTTGGTACATATCCACATTTTGATGTTAAAACATTAGTAACAACATGGGACGTTGACTAAATATTACACATATCCCATGTGAAAATTGGCAAAAATATTACACCTATCCCATGTAAAATCTTTGTAGTATAAGAATTATATCATGTATCTAGAGATTGTTGATGAATGGGTAACATTTGAGAGCACCCAGTGTTGGCCTAATGCTTTTGTACTTCTCTTATGTTACTTAACTGCTCATTTGCATACATGTCCACTATTTTCTTTTCTTTATTTATACTTTATTTGTACCTGTTGCAGTACTTGACACAATTCAGTTTCACTAAATGTTAGGTGTTTGTATGATAGTATTCCCATTAAAAAAAAAACTTTCCAGCAATTCACATGATTTCATTTCACTAAAAGTTACAGGTCTATATGGCAGTAGTCCCACTCATTCTGCATTATGCAGAGCCATTCATGGTAAGATCCTAGTGGCATTATTTGAATATGATCTGTTGTTTATTGAGTTAATGTTTACTTTGAAGTGCATGACGAAGTGTACTATGAATGGTAGCTACAAAGGTATCACAGGAAGAAAGAGGTTCAGGGAGAATGAGTTCTAGTGGGTTGTAAGCCTGAAATATAGAAAGTGTGGTTTTCACATCCTGTGTGAAAACTCCCCTCCCAAACAAGGTATTTTACTTTGGTTTATAAATCCTTATGCACCAGAGAAAATGAATCTGAGTCTAATCAGAATCGCTAACTGAAGAAAACGACACAGTATAGATAGCACATATTGAAAGGTAACTTAGCAGAGTGAAAATAATTTGTAGCCTTTAGTAGCCACAAGAGTACAAGAGTGGCACTACAGTGTTGCTGTTCCTTAGATCACTAATGTTCTAAATCTGAATTATTGGTGGTAGTCTAAGTGAAACATTATTTAAATTGCTAATGGAAATAAGTATTGAATATGTCACATAATGTTTATCATCATTTCCAATGAACTTTGAGTAAAAAGCACCAAAATCTTCTGTGATGACCCACCACTGCCAACCAGTAGTCAAGGAGCCTCAATCCTCACCACTGGCAACAGTGGGGAACATTCACAGAGAGGAAACAAGTACACACACAGTATTTCCAGATGTAGCCCTCTGCATCAAGTGCAATTTCCGTTAAGAGCACACAGAGACCACAGTCAGTCTGGAGCTGGTTTCTCCCTCTTTCTCCAAATCCCTAATAAATCTCCCCACTGACACAGCTATAGAATTGAGACATCAGCTGAGTGACCAAGAGAAGACCTCCAGCACCCTCTCTTTCCAACCAGTACTTTGTGTCCCTGCCCAAGTAGCTGACCCACACTCTCTTTGAGGTTTGATTTACACACACACACACACACACACACACACACACACACACACACACACACACACACACACACACCTGGGAAAGGCTGCCACAAGTTTACTAGCTATGCCACCTTCTGCCCAGCCTATAAGGTAGTTACTACTGCCACCAGTCACTCCTCATCAGCTACTTTAGCGCCCTTAACAAAGGGTGTCCAGTCTTACTGTGTAATATTAATACAAATATAAATGGTAGGTTGATGAAGAGCAAGGCTATTAAGAGTGGCCCAAATAAATATGCAAGTACTCTCAAAATGTAAATATCTCTACACAGATCAGCCACAATCAACAGTTTAAATATATTTAATGATATATAATAAAAGAACAAAGAAATACTAAGTATATATTCACAGTGACATCAGAGTTCAAAACCACAGAAAATATTTAAAATAACATTGCAGTACAGGCTCACACAAATAAAGAAAAACAAAATCTAAACTAAGCTTCACTGTATTCTTGAATGTATGTAAGAGAGTTACTGTACCCTAATAACTTTACTTAGAGCAAGGCAGATGATGTGGTGAATGGTTCTTGTTGTTGTCAGGTCCAAGACAGAATGCAGAATTCTTACTAAGAGACTTCTCTCAAAATAATATCTAAAATATTACTGGTGAGATAGCTTGCAGTATGACATCATTTCTGATCATCTGACTTCTAGTTCTCATACAACCCCCCATTGCTAGCAGCTGGCAATATTTAGCATCTACATGTAAAAATACCTAGGCAAGGGCTTTTGCTCAGATCTTTGGCAGGTGCTGGAAGTCATAAAACAATTGCATTCCTTCATGCTTCCAAAGTAGCAATTAGTTCACCCCAAAGACAATACAGAAAGCTTCCTAGTATAGATTTTGTGCTCTAGCTGCATTGAAACATCATTATAGCCTAGCCTATAAAGTAATTTAATTTCAGATATTTTTCTAATGTTTGCTGGACTGAGGTTACCTCTCCAGTTTTCTCTGTTAACATATACATTTAAACAGTTACAATAATGCATGTACATTTCTTTTCTCTTGCAGTAGGGCACACTGTGGACACATTTTAAACACAAGCACTTTACAAATACCTTTTCTACACAAACATCTATACAAAGCAGTTTGATATACACATGACATACAGTTCTAATACATTTGCAACACAAGCAGCTTATATAAATCATGTTGATATTCACAAATGACATATAATTATTTACAAAATTCCAGCTAGCTGTGCTTGCAGTACCTCCTTTCATCACACCTTCTAACATAGCTTTATGTTGAAGCATGATTTAGAGGCAAAAAAAATCTACCTCAGTTTAATTTTTGTGGAATTAAAAACTATAATTCCAGTAAGTATGTGGTAAATCCTTGTACCTCGCCTTAGAGTACAAAATTAAGTGGGACGTATACTAGTAGAATTCTGCCAAGATAATTCACTGGTCATAGTAAACTTTCTGTTTCAACAGTGTATGATACGGTTTTATACATGGATTTCACCAGATGGCCAATACTAAAATCAAGCTGACTATGCATGTCGTAGTTGATTGACAGTATACTTTATTGTCAAAGATGGAAAAGCTCTGTATAGCCAACAAAAAATAAGACATGGATCTGACTATGGCTCAGACTACCAACGCTTTAGAAGAAGTTTAGTATTAAATTAAAGAAAACAAAAAACATCCAGGCAAACTAGGTATGAGCTCAACAATATTCTAATTAAAAATCTAATGGTGATCTAGAATAGTTTTAAGGGATTAAACCTAACGAATAGAGTGCCTGAATACCTATGGACAAAAGTTTGCTGCTATTGTCCAGTGGGAAGAAATAAAATATATTCCAAAAATAAAGAAGTTTAAGAAGACAAAATGGCTGTCTCTTGATACTTTAGAACTAGCCAAGGAAAGAAGGAGAGCAAAAGACAATGGAGATAAGAGACAACTATGTCAAAGTGAGTACAAAGTGGAAAGAAAAGACATAAGGAGGTATATGAAAGTGCACAATGTAAAGAATTGGAACAATACAATAAAATGGAAAAAATATATCTTCAGGAAAATTGGTGATGTTAAGAGAAACCTCTGGGTAAAAATAGGCATGGTAAAAAAAAAGATGGGGATAGCACTAACAGAAAGTGAAGATATGAAGCCGATGTGGCAGAACTATACCAAAAAACTACCTTATGAAGGGCATTAAGATTAGTAATACATATGATGGCATGTTCTCTGATCTAGAACTAGTCATTCAGGAGAGTGAAGTTAAATGAGCCCTAGAACGTCTTGTTAAGAACAACTTTACATAGTTACATAACTAATCTCTTGCCATCATCTGTCAGCCAGACCTTTATTATGGCAGTCTCCTGTGTATCATACAACTATTACTTCTCCCCAATATACTTATCCAGTTGACTTTTAAAAATGTTCAGGGTTTCTGATTCCCTAATCCTTAGGGAAGAATGTTCCACAATTTCTGTGTACTTTGAGTAATAAAACCATCTCTCCTTTTAAGTTCTGTTAATTTTTGTTCTGAACAAAAATTCCCTTTTTGCATTCCTACAGGTGAATCATTTAATGAAAGATATGGATCTTCTATTAACATTTCTTCTATAGAAAATGCATTACATAAATGACCTCTTACTAACCTATAAATATTTCTGTAAAAATGTAAATGTTTTAATCTTTTTTCACACTTTAAAATTTTCATGAGCTCAATTCAGTTAATCAATGCCATAGTTGCAATTTTTGACATATTAACAACAGGGAACCACCTAGAAGTTTTACCATTAAAGTTAACACATTGCTCTCATTCTATTAACTAGTCCAAGACATATGTATTTATATTTAATCATTGCAAACATTCAATTATTTGATCATGATGTAAAGAATAGAATGCCCTGGAAACATCTAGGTACATGACAAAACAAGTCTTACCTTCATCTCTCAAAAAATGTATTTTTTCAAAGAAATTGGATTGACATATTAATGTGGACCTTTGATAAATTTAAACTGTCTGCCATACATTTCTTTAGAAAGTGATAGAATTCCAGCTGAGGCATTTAAAATGAATATCCTACAAACTAATGATGTAGCAGTGCTGCTTGGAATTTGCCAGCAAATGTGGAAACACAATAGTTGTCATTGGATTAGAAAAGGTCTGGTTATACTCCATTCGCAAAAGGATCAATGCTAACGGGCACCCAAATTATCCAGCAATTGTATTTGTTTCAAACCAATCAGAGGAGATTAGAAAAAATTGGGAGGTGGAATAGAATAACAAATTACAAAAGAAGAGTAGGAGGACAATTGTAAGGCCTCTGTATAGGCTACAAAGTCCTGAAGATTTAGGATTTTAGCATGGCGACATTTACATAGGCATTTTTATACTCAGAGTTGACTTCAGATGATTTTTTCAGATGATTTTTCCTCATGAGGAGAGCACACGCTGGAGATATGAAGGGAATGGCAGTGAAACTGGAGATGCATTTTTGGGGAATGTTTGAATGTAACGCAGTTTAAAGACTCCATACAGAATGGTCTGACATAGGTGTTGTGATAACTTATTATATTAACTAAGGAAATAATTATTTGACTTAGCTTATAGGTTTAGAAATTCCAAGATATAGTAAGATCTTATTACGTTTAATGTTGCTAGCAGCCAAAAGACAATTACACAGAAGTGGAAATCAAAGATTAAAACCAGCTGTAATGATATTCTAAATACCATAAAGGAAATAAAAACCTAGAAGTGGGATCAATAAAAGACAATGTTAGTAAGTTTCATAAAAAAACACAAATTTATACACTTGGGAATAATATATGCAAATAAATGCCCAAGTAGATAAAAAATAAGTAAGCTCGTAGGAATGTTATACATAAGATTAATGAACAGAGTTTATAGAAATTGCATGTAAAATGCACGTATATGATAATGGAAAGTGTTATTGAGATTTTTTTTCTTTTTGATTGTTATTAATGTATTAGAACTCATTGCAAATCAGTAATGTGACAAATAAGTACAAATCTTTAAACAATTTTGCACTTGTTTCACATGCTGGCAAGGTAATACTCTTGCAAGCCAATCTGCAACTATATAATGAGAACTGACAGATGAACACGCTGGTTTTAAAAGGGGCATTGGCACCATAGATTAAATTGCCAATATCCATTGGATGTAGAGAGAGTTCCATAAAAATATTTATATCTGCTTTAATTACTCCTCTAAAGCCTTCAAGTCTGTTGAATAGAACAAACTGTGGCAAGTTCTTACAGAAATGGATACAAATGAAAGAAGCAAAAATTAGACCTAGCTATGGAATAACTGACTCGTACAGGGTTTGTAAAGCAGTATGACAAAGCTGTGTATTGTCATCCTCCTTATATATTTTATACACTGAATATATCATGAAAAATTCTGGGTTAGAAGAATCAGATACTAGGCCCAAAACTGCTGGGAGAAATATTAACATCAAACATGACGGAATTTTCACTGTAATACCTAAAAGTGAAGAAGAGATGAAGAGCCCGTTGATGAAAGTGAAAGTAGAATGTATAAAATCTGGCTTGTTGCTCAACATCAAAACATTAAAATAGTGTCATCTAGCCCTGGTGATTCTGTGTAACTAGATGGGTAAGAAGTAGAGGCTGTGACATATTTTATTTTGCTGGGCTCAAAGTTCCCTGCAGATAGTGATTGCAACCATGAAATTAAAAGAAAACTACTTCTTCAAAGGAAAGCTTTTGCAAATCTATCTAAGATTTTAAGGAGCAAAGCCATCACATTGTCTGCAGTGGTCATACTGTAACAACATATGACTGTGAGAAACGAACTATAAGTAAGGCTGTGTGCACTTCATACTTTAACAACATATGACTGTAAGAACCGAACTATAACAACATATGACTGTGAGAACCAAACTATAACAACATATGACTGTGAGAACCGAACTATAACAACATATGACTGAGAACCGAACTATAACAACATATGACTGTGAGAACCGAACTATAAGTAAGGCTGTGCGCACTTCATACTATAACAACATATGACTCTGAGAACCGAACTATAACAACATATGACTGTGAGAACCAAACTATAACAACATATGACTGTGAGAACTGAACTATAAGTAAGGCTGTGTGCACCTCATACTTTAACATATGACTGTGAGAACCGAACTATAACAACATATAACTGTGAGAACCAAACTATAACAACATATGACTGTGAAAACCGAACTATAACAACATATGACTGTGAGAACCAAACTATAACAACATATGACTGTGAGAACCGAACTATAAGTAAGGCTGTGTGCGCCTCATACTTTAACATATGAATGTGAGAACCGAACTATAACAACATATGACTGTGAGAACCGAACTATAAGTAAGGCTGTGTACGCCTCATACTTTAACATATGAATGTGAGAACCGAACTATAACAACATATGACTGTGAGAACCAAACTATAACAACATATGACTGTGAGAACCGAACTATAACAACATATGACTGTGAGAACCAAACTATAACAACATATGACTGTGAGAACCGAACTATAACAACAGATGACTGTGAGAACCGAACTATAACGACATATGACTGTGAGAACCAAACTATAAGTAAGGCTGTGTGCGCCTCATACTTTAACAACATATGACTCTGAGAACTGAACTATAAGTAAGGCCGTGTGCGCTGGAAGATCAATGATTCTGAGATGTTCTGCTAAGAAAACTTTTCTGAGAATTTCTTGGACATGAAGAAGGTCCCCTCAATCAGTGATTAAGGAAATAGACTGAGACTGTTCACTGGAAGGCCTAATAATAAAAGTAACAAGCAAATACTTTGGCCACATAATGAGAAGACAGGATTAACTAAAGAAGACATGTAATGTGAATGATTGACAGCAAAAGAAAGAGAGAGGCAAAAGATAATAATATAAAAATACTGAAGTAATAAATATTAATTTGAAAGAATCTAAAGATGCTATTGATTTTAGCCTGGTTTACAACTCCTTGAGGTCACAGAGAGTTGGCCTTGACTAAATGACTAAACAACAGCAAGTCCAGTAAAGTATTCAGTTTCATTTATTTAAGAGTCATTTATTATATAAGGGTTTTACTTTAGCACAGCACAGAATGTATTGAGTTGTTCCCTAAGGGAAGGTTAGAAATCCTGACTTAAATATATCTTACTATTGAATAGTAGTTGTAATAAAATATGTGAGTGGGTCCATGTATTTATTGTAATTTGCACGCATAATATTCTGAATCTAAATATTTTGTAGAAATGAACACACTCCAATAGTTTGCGTTCACTGTGTTA
This sequence comes from Protopterus annectens, assembly GCF_019279795.1. NCBI lineage: Eukaryota > Metazoa > Chordata > Ceratodontiformes > Protopteridae > Protopterus > Protopterus annectens. The sequence continues at coordinate 277,770,169 of NC_056735.1, read as the reverse complement.
ATTAATAATCATATGGAAAACTAACTTGAACAGAGATGGTTTCCACTGGTAAAGTTAGTTGTATTAAACAAAACCTTCATTTTTAAATTCTATAAGCTTTTCTACATTTATTTTCTGCATGTGCAAGTAGTTGTATTACTGTTACTCACTGTATCTTCTCCCAAACTGTGTGTGCAAATATATGTATATATGGGATCCCTTAATTTTGTTGAATTATATCCTAGTTGACAGCTATTTTGCCAACATAATTTGTCCTACAGTAAAGTTGTCAGTATTTGTGCAGGATCACTATAATACTAGGGTTGGGAAATATGCCCTTTCCCTGATGTTTCTTTATTTCAGAGTTGGTATATTTATAGGTTCATAAGTTCATAGGCGGTTACTAGGCTAATGGCCCTAGGGCCTCTGCAAGCCTAGCCATGTAAAACCTGATGTACCCTAATTTACCATAGTTAGATGGTCGTTGTTAGCAGAGCAATTCTATGATCAGCACCAGCTACCCCTGTCCATGAAGGACATAGGTGCCACCACCGGGGTGAATTTACGATCATGCATCCAATTGTCAAGGTTGCGCTTAAATAGGGTCATAGGTTCATAGAATCAAATAGGTTCATAGATTAGTATTAGTCTAACTGCCCATTTGGGCTATTATAAGCCTAGCCAATTACCCCATGTCAGAATCAAACCGTGCATCTTCTGTTTATAATGTAAACACTTTAACCAGTATGCCAACGTCTCGCCCATATTGGTCATTGAGGAGTTCTGCTTCAAGTGAAGTGGGAGCTTATTTCAGAGGACTGACAATCTCTGGGAGATATATCTCTCTCCAATATGTTTTATTAATGTCACAGATTAGGTTGAGATTTCTGGAGTGAGTGACCTTGTCCCATTTGATCTGCAGATGTGCAGCATGTCCATTAGGACAGGGTCAGAGACTGCTCTGTAGACCAGGCACAGGTCACCTCTCAGCAGCCTGTATGATACAGAGTACAGTGACAGGACTTTCAGTCGTTAATGTAAGTCACATTTTGGAGGCCCTGGATTCTCTTGGTTAGAAACCTCTGTGGTCTCTTCTTTTGCCGCAGGTGTCTGGTGAGATGCATACAGAAGAGAGCATTGTACTCAATTAGTGGTCTGATAAGGGTCCAGTACAGTGGAGTTATAACCTCCTTAGTCTTGGATGCAATGTCCTTATTTATAAGATGTGTAAGGTAGAAGGCTTTCCTAATCACTATGGACATATGGCGATTGAAGTTTAGTTTGCTATCAACCTGTGTTGCCAAGTCTCGCACCACTGAGTTAGAGCTTAGAGGGGTGCTATCTATGTCATATTTACTAGGGGCTACTATCTATGTCATAATTAGCAGGGGCTACTTCTTTGCCAAAGAGAATAATGAGGCATTTTTTGTGTTTAGTTTTAGTTTATGACTTTGGCAAGAGTCATCTGCTTGCATAAACCCCTTCTGTAATATGTTTACATCACTGGGGGACTCAATGATTATGCCCAGTTTGCAGTAATCAGTTGCAGTCATCTGCAAACTTGGTAAACCACAAGTCATCTGCTTTCACCTCGACCGAAGAGAAATAGATTCCAAACAGTAGAGGCCCCAGCACAGATCCTTGTGGTGCCCCACTGGTAACTGGTCTACCGGTGGAGGTGAACTCCCCTGTGCACTCTGTTGGGGAGCCAGTTGGCTACCCATCTAGTGACATATGAGTTAATCCCCAGCTGGGAGAGCTTTTCAATGATCCCTGAGTGGGGGATTGTGTCAAAAGCCTTGGCTAAATCAAAATAGGCAGTATATACTACTTTGCCCTCATCCAGGGCATTTGGTGACATTCTCAAAGAAGTCCACCAGGTTTAATTAGCAAGATCTATTCTAGACATACCCAAACTGGGCTGGGTGAAGAGTCGAAGGTTACCTGTTTCCTTCTTGATAAAGTCTGTGATGATTCTTTCCATGGCCTTGCATATTTGGCTGATTAGGCTTACAGGTTGATAGTTTTCTGGGTTGGTTGAAGGACCCCCTTGGTGCAAGTGGATTATTGTTGCTGTTCTCCACTCTTCCAGAACAAAACCAGTGCTCAGGTTATGGTTAGAGTGACAATTGGTTCCACTAGGTCTTGTTTTAGATTGTTTAGTAAGCAAACTCAGATGTTATCTGGTCCCATTGAGGCAGTGTTTTTGATCTTGGAGTGCAATTGTATGAACTGTTCTTTGGAGATATTTGGGTAGAGGACTGGTGTCAGGAATGCTTTGGGTTATGGCTGGTGGAGACGGGGGGGGGGGGGGGTGAAGTTATTGCCAAATCTGTCAGATACCAGGTTGGCAATTTCCTCAGGTTCAGTGTGAGTGGTACCATCTACTATAAGTTTGGCACACAGCTGGGCATTCCTTTTTAGGTTTCAGACATAGCTAAAGAATGTCTTATAATTGTCTTTAGCTAGTGATACTAATTTAGTCTTTTAACTAGCCTTAGAGGACTTTACAAGATATCTGATTTGCTTGTTAAAGCTGTGTAGGGTATTTTTCCTCTATTGAGTAAATTACCTCTTGTTCTTAGATATCAGTTTCTTTCCTTTGTTATGTAACTTATTTCTACTTACACTCCACCAGGATGGCTTGTTTTTTTTTTTTTTTTTTGGGGGGGACCTGATTTTAGTCTTGTCAGGTAGAGCTGAGTCAATACATTTCTTTAAGTGGCTATAAAGGGCATTTGTGAACTCTTCTGTATAGGAGTCATTGTTAGCTGTGTTAGTAGGGGCTTTGAAACTTTTTATACCATTGCTTAGTAGTTAAATTTGGAGATTTTTTTCAGTTTTTTTGCTCCTGTGGGGTGTCAGGTCTGAGCTTTACTTCAAATGAGGCTGATTTATGGTCTGACCTTAAGAGGGAGGGCAACACACAGAGGGTAGTGCAGTGACCCCCTCCCCATGTTGGTGAGCACTAGGTATAGGACATTTGAGTCCCTTGTGGGGGTGTAGACCAACTGCTCCTGGGCATTTGAATTAACAAAATCCAGGAAGCTCCTAGAGTGATTGTGTTTGTGCTGACTGGTGTCTAAGGGAAAAATAAAATCTGTGTGTTTGCATCTTTACAAGGCACCGCTATCCCCCCCTGCGCAGTGCATAGCTATGTGCAAATGCGAGGCTTATTTCCAGGTGAAATTAAACAGTTTTAAACTAGTCTCCCAGTAGGAAATCACACAATGATCCTTCTTCCAGCAATCCCCAGCTCAGACGAGGCTATCTACAAACACAAGAACGGCACGACAAACCAGATAACAGGAATGAAAAACAACAAAGTCAGAAACTGGGGCTCACTGCAAAGAACTTTAATAAAATGAAATAAATCCAATAATAAAATGAAATAAATCCAATAAAACAAGTAAAACAATCATGCACAGTTTGATAAAGTGCTTTTTAATGACTAGACTTCTTCAGATATAGTGTATAACACAGCTTTCTCTTAAATACTCATTACTCACCCCATTTACTAATTGGTTAATTACTCAATCAGATCCAGCCACTTAATAAATCCACCACTATTTAGTATTTACACTTATAAGTGTCTAGGAAATTTAAAATAATAAATGTTAATACAGTAAGTACCATACATCAATCCCTAACTATATACATGTAAAGCCATGCTGATTTATTAAAATATATGTGTAAAAATAAAATAAATGATTCAATACTACAATTTTTACTGTGTTTTCATCCTTAACTATGTTCCTGTCAGTATTACTATACTCATTCATCCTAATTTAGGATATGAGATATGTTTAAATGGGTCTACTTTATTCCCGCGAAAGCCAAATTGCTCAAATACAACTCATACGAACCATAATAAGCAAAACGGGAATACGTCGAACGCACTAAACCACGAAATTCGAAATCTCAATCTCTCATAGTTGGCAAACCCCACCGCCAGCAACATACTAGCTACCAAAGCACAGTAAAAACCAAAACCCTACTTCTAACCCTAAAGTAAAGCACCAAAACCCTACTTCTAACCCTACACTAAACCTTACATACACAACTATCTATGTACTATCCTTAATCCCTCCCTAACCCTAAGGTCCGTAACTATCGCACACTTACCTTACGGAGCTATTCTGCAGACAGGCCAACTATGAGAATTCGATATTTCCACTTTTGTGGTTTAGTGCGTTCGATGTACTCATGTTTCGCTCGTTTTGTGTCATGCGAATTGTATTCGAGTGATTCGGCTTTTGCGGGAATAAAGTAGACCTGTCTAAACCATGTTTGAAGAACTATTTTGAGGCAGCTCCGACATATGTAAGCCTGAAATGGTGAAGGATAAACCATAGACATTAATGTGTGTCTAGGTCTGTTAGAAAAATATATAATTATGTGAATTGCATGGAACTGCCTTTTGAAGTTAGTACCTAATACTAATCGTCACTGGAAATTCCAACTCCGAGACCCTGCCCTATAATTATCTTGTTAAATTCTTTAGTCTGAGGAGACACTGGATTGAACATGTCTCACTGAGGCCTGCGAAGTTGCACACACCCAAGCTTAATTGCCACATTAATTCCAATCTCTCCAGTAGTAGGGACCTTGGTTCACCCCTGAGGTCTTTTTTAATATGATCGATTGCCCTGAATTTGAATGTGTGGGTGGGATTTGACTTGATGTGGTTAGCTAATGCATTTTCTCCTTTCTGATGTTGTATAAATGCTCATATACCTGTTCCCTTAATTTAAGGTCCGTCTTCCCTATATAAAAAACAGTACATGCCTGGCATTGAGCTAAGTAAACCACTTGAGTTGAGTTACAGTTAAACCTTCCTGAAGTTATACTGTAATGTCTGTGTCTGATATTAAAATTGGAGCCAATGTCCATAACTTTACAATAGTTGCATGATTCACACCTAGTCATGCCTGGATATCTGACTAGGTTTGTATTCCTATTTTCAAGTAAGTTCTTATAGGTTCATAGGTAGGTACTAGGCTATTGGCCCTAGGGCCTATATAAGCCTAGCCAAAAAATGTACCCTGGCTTTCACCACCCAAGAAAATTATTTTCCTGTGCCCCTGTTGAGCAGAGCCACAGAAGTGATCCCTGGGGTGAATTTCCCATTTCCCATCCAATCATCAAGATTTTTCTTGAAGAGTGCTAATGAGGAGCTCTGTTTGACATAGATAGGTAGTCTGTTCCAGAGTATGGGAAGTCTCTGGGACAGGAATCTATCCCTCCAGCATGTTCTGTTTATTGTGGTGACAAGGTTTAGGTCCCTAGAGCATGTAGCTCGGAGGGATTGGGATTTCTTTAAGTGGAGCATGTCCAACAGCTCTGGGTTTGACATAGCTTTGTATGTTAGGCAGAGATCGCCCCTGAGTAGGCGATATGCGATGGAGTAAAGCTGTAGTTTTTTGAGACGTTCTGTGTAGGGCATCTGTTTGAGGCCAGTAATCCTCTATGTGAGGTATTTCTGTGGTCTTTCCAGTTGCTGTAGATGTCTTGTGAGGTACATACCAAAAGGGGCGTTGTACTCTATAATGGGTCTAATGAGTGATGAGTAGAGGGGAACAATGACCTCTTTTTTTCTGGATGAGAATCCTTTTGTGATGAGATAAGCCACATAGAAGGATTTCCTGACCACTGTGGCGATGTGATTATCAAAGGAGAGACTACTGTCCACCTGTGTCCCCAGGTCTCTTATCACATTTTCGGCATTAAGTAGACTACCAGCAATGTGGTAGTTCACGGGTACAGAGTTTTTACCAAAGGGGATGACAATACACTTTTTGGCATTGAGCTTCAGGCCATGGCTTTGACACCAGGTATCTGTCTCAGTGAGGCCCTTTTGTAGTTTGTGCACATCGTTAGGAGTTTTGATTATGGCTCCTAGTTTGCAGTCATCTGCAAACTTTGTTAGCCAAAGACCTTCTGTGTTAGCCTGCACTTCAGAGAAGTAAATACCAAACAGGAGAGGACCCAGGACTGAACCCTGTGGTACTCCACTTGTCACTGGTCTGAAGTCGGATTTGGAATCCGCTACTTTCACAGTGTGAGTTCTGTCCATGAGCCAGTTGGCAACCCATCTTGTGACATAGGGATTTATACCTAGTTTAGTGAGCTTATCTATAATTCCAGAGTGGGGGATGGTGTCAAAATCCTTGGCGAGATCTAGATAAGCTGGGTGAACCATTTTACCCTCATCTATGGCTTTGGTGACTGCTTCAAAGAAGTCAATCAGGTTTAGGAGACATGATCTGCCTTTTACAAATCCAAACTGGATAGGGTCCAGAGTTTGGAGATTACCAATGTCTTTGTTTATGAGTTCCACGATTATACGTTCCATGGCTTTGCAGACCAGGCTGGTCAGGCTAATGGGGTGGTAGTTCCCGGGGTCCGTCATGGCTCCCCCTTTGTGGAGTGGGATAACCGTCGTGGTGCGCCATTCAGTGGGTACAAAGCCTGAGGTGAGGCTATGATTGAACATGGTACTTAGGTAGGGGGCCAGTTCATTCTGTAGTTCATGTAGAAAGCAGCCTGGGATATTGTCAGGTCCCATGGATGCTGTGTTGTTCACTTTGGAGAGTGTGTTTTTTACCTGTGCAGCCGTGATTATAGGAACTTTGCATTCTTCCGGTATAGAGATGGGCCCTCTAGGGGGTGAGAGGGGGGGTAAAGTTAGCACTGAACCTATCTGCTAGGATGTTGACAATATCAGTTGGTTCTGTATATTTAGTGCCATTGTGCTGTAACTCAGAGCAGATCTGAGTGTTCCCATTGAGATTCTTGACATAGCTATAGAATGCTTTGTGGTTGTCTTTAGAGTCAGTGGCAATTTTGTTTTCGTAACTAGCTTTGGAGGATGTTATGAGGGATCTCAGCTTCATACTGAGGTTGACCAGGGAGTTCCTCCAGTCATGGGATTTTACTCTTTTTTGCAACACTTTCTTTCTTCTGTTGTAGAGTTTGTTTATGGCAGAGGACCACCAGATTGGCTTCCTTTTTTTTGGAAGATAACATCTTGGTTCTATTAGGGATAACATGATCCACGCACTCGTGTAAGTGCTTATAAAGTTCATTTGTGTAGGATTCAGTAGTCATACCTCTATTGTCCATCTGCATGGGTGTCATGAAGTTTGCCACTTCTGTCTTAAGTGGGAAGTTGGCTTTGGAGAAGTTTTTTACAATGGTTTTGTTAATTGGGGGTGGGGGTGGGATGTGGATGTCTAGGCTGATTAGCTTGTGGTCGGATCTGACCAACGAGGAATTGACCTCTGGTGTGGAACACCAGTTTCCCATGTTGGTAATGACCAGGTCTAGGATATTGCTGCCCCTGGTGGGGATGTGAATAAGTTGATCCAAGGCGTTGGAATTTATGAATTCTAGAAAATGTTGTGCAAAAGAGTTGGTACATGAGTAGTTTTCCCAGTTAATGGTGGGGTAGTTGAAATTGCCCATTATTAGGGTGTTGGGTTGTACCCTAATACTTTCCAGTGTATCAAGAAATGAGGAGTGGGGAATCCTGGGGCATGGTGGGGGGTCTGTAGCAAGCTACAATTTGGATTGCTGTTTTGCCCAGAGTTAATTGCACTTAGATAATCTTGGATGCATTATGCTGTGCAACTAGTCTGGAGGTTTGGATATCCTTAATGAATATGGACATGCCTCCACCTTTAGTGCTTCATTCTGGGTTAGGTGGCCAAAAGGTGTGGTATGAATTGTAGCCTGGTAATGCAGGGGTGCTCTCTGGAGCTTTGAACCAGGTCTCTGTCACTACACAGATGTCAATGTTCTCCATTTTAAGGAGTGCCTCGAGTGAGTGCATTTTGAGGTTTAGACTTCTAGCATTGAGTAGCATTACCCTCAGATTTTGCTTGCTTGTACCTGTTACGGTGGTGAATTTGTCATTTGAACCTTGCCTAAAAAGGAACTATAGGGGTGGCAAGAGCCTTAGCCAGTATCCGGAATCCTAAGGGCGACAGGTGTAGGCCATCTCTGGCAAAGCATCGTGGTCTGTCGATCATGTCGTCCCAGGCAGACAAATACTGGATCCCCTTAGAATGACACCAGAAGCTTAGCCAGTTGTTGAAGTCAATCATTTTGTCCTTGTACTGTGGTATCATTCTGGGTGATGGCAGGATGCTACTCAGGGTTAGGGTCATACCTGCCTGGGATACAAGATCAGAGAGCTCCTCCATGTCTTTTCATGTAGTCCAGGGAGGTACGTCTCAGATCATTCACACCAACATGGACAATGACAGTGTCATATTTGTACTTATTGTGGAGTGACCTGAGTGCATGCGCTATGTCGTGGATCCTGGCACCTGATAGGCAGCTGACAGTAACTTTCTCCTGGTTTAGTCTAGTGAGTGGAACATCAGTGTGCCTGACCATAGAGTCACCTATGACTAGACTTACTCCCTCTCCTGAAAGTGAAGGAAGGGACAGTCCCTACTTTCATTCAAAGGTTTAGGTCATTGTTAAATAAATTCCAATTTTTCTTTATTATAACTTCAGTAACTTTTGACTATCCATACTAAAGGTTGTGATAAAATTGATAGAGGGCAACTTCAACGTTTGGTTAGTGTTACTAACTAGATTACTACTTGTAGGTGGCACGGCACCTAACAGGGGGATATATATACTGTTTTCCCTTTTATGATGGATTTCAGATGTAATTTCCCAAACAAGTTCTTCAGGGTAACCTCTTGTGATAAACATTTGATCTATTTCTTGGCATTTGCTAATGAAATCACCCTCGGTTGTCACCATCCTTGCAGCCCGAACTAGCTGGCCCTTAATTACTGACTTCTTTTGATGAAAAGGATGTGAGCCAGTGTAATGTAAATAGGTGTTTGAAAATGTGCTCTTCCTGTGTACCTTTGAAGTCAGTCTCTTCAGGGTCCTATTTTTTACTAGTTCGATGTCAAGGTATATGATCTTGTTTTAGTGAAAGGTGTATGTGAACTCTAAAAACCCAGTGGTTTGGTTCAAATACTTTCCAAATTCCACCACTTCGTCCAGGCTCCCTTTGTAAATGACAAAGATGTTGTCCAGGTAATGGGTGTAAAAGGAGATCTGTGTCATTATGTCTCCCCTTTTGAAAATGCGTTCCTTTTCCCAATGGGCCATAACTGTGTTCGCAAAGCTGGCCCCACAAGGGAACTCCATTGCCACACCAATTTTTTGCAAGTAGTATTTATTGTCAAATGAAAAATAATTATTAGTTAAAGTTAGGTCTAACAAGACGTTTACTAATCTCATTTCTGACTCGGATGCCCCCTTCCCCCATAGGAAAAGGTCAGTCCATTCTAACCCTTCTGTTTGTGGAATTGAGGTGTAGAGGTCCTTGACGTCAATCGTCAGGAGCCTGTAATCATCCTGATAGGAGAGTTCATTTAACTTGGATAGAAATGTCCAAGAGTCCTTCCAGATCTGCCTCTCATCCTTCAAATATTTCTTTAGTATGCTGTCTGCTACTTTTGCTATGGGGTAGGTAATAATTTGTCAGGCATCCACAAGTGGCCTCATTGGTGGGTCAGCTAAAGATTTATGGATTTTAGGGACACCAAATAAGACTGATGTCCTAGGTGCCAACATGATGAGGTAATTCAAAAGGGGTAAATCAACTAGTTCAATAAATAAATCTTTAGGCAGTCTTTTATTCTTTTATAAGCTGTGTTTACTTCATTTAGATTCGCTAAAACATACGTGTCCATCTCTATCAGTTTGGCCATTTTGTTAGCATACAAATCATTGCTCATTATGACAAAACCTCCCCCTTTGTCCGGTTTCATAGTTCTTATTGGTAGTTGTCTAAATGTCTTAAAAGCATCCCAGTCCGCTCTTTCTGTATTTCTATTTCTTGATTTACCAGATAATTAACTTCTCAAATCAATTTCACACATTTTTGCAAAGGTGGAAATTAATTGGTTTACAGGGTGATTGAAAGTGCTAGCTAAATGGAAGTCTGACATGGTTCCCTTTTCTGAGTTAAAAATTGTTTGTAAGTTTAATTTCCTAATGAACAGCTTAAGATCCATGATGGTGTTAACTATGTCTGCAGGTTTTGAAGGTACAAAAGACAGGCCTTTGGCCAGTAGTTCCACCACTTTAGTGTGCACCTCAAATTCAGAAAAGTTGTAAATATTAAAATCACCATTAGTGTTAGTAACAAGATTGTAGCCAGCTGTATCCTGGTTTACATTTTGATTTGTATTAATGCTGTTAGTTATAATTTCTGACTCATCAGTATTCACTAGTGAGCCATCAAAAAACATTGTTTGCACTTAGTTCCATACTTTGTTCTATTATTTCCTTACCATTTCTATTGTCATTATTTGGCTTATTAATTATGTCCATAGCCCTCTGAAGCCTTAATGTCATACTCATGCTGTAGTCTTTACTGAAATCAGAGTCAAGTGTTTGTTCAGCTGTTAAAGTATTTTCGTAGTTCAGGTAGTCTGCCCTTTCCCTCAGTTCTATATTATCTGCTTCTGAACTAAAACAAGAATAAAAACAGATGCTGGCAACCAGATTTCTGACTGGCCAGGTAGGAACAAAAAAAGTCTTTCACAGCAAGTGAAGACTAAAAAAAAAGGTCTTCCACTGTAAGTCTTTAATGCGGAACATCAGAGTTCCGCATTAAACAAAAGTAGCTCTGTGTTTATTTTTTATGGCCCAGGCCAATCAAAAATAAATAAACACGGTGCTACTTCTGTTTAATGCGAAACATATACGGGCAAATCAAAAATCACTAAACACGGAGCTACTTCTGTTTAATGCGGAACATCATAGTTCTGCATTAAACAGAAGTAGCTCTGTTTTGCGATTTTTTGATTGGCCTGTATACCGGTATACGAGCCAATCAAAAATCGCTAAACATGGAGCTACGTCTGTTTAATGCGGAACTGTGATGTTCCGCATTAAACACAAGAAGCTCTATGTTTAGCGATTTTTGATTGACCCGTATGCCGGTATACGGGCCAATCAAAAAAAAAAAAAAAAACAAAGCGGAGGCTGCCTGGGATTTAAACTGGCAGTGTGGGACTCGGGATCAGGCTGCTGATCCCGGGACAGTCCCGCCCAAATAGGGACATCTGGCAACCCTGCTGGCAATGGACGAGGCTATATCTACACTCTTCTGCCACAAGGGCGCAGCATAACCCTTCTTAATGTAAGATGGTTGGATTTGAGTTCAAATGTATGAAAACAGGCTAGATTCAGCAAGTCTGGATCTAGTGTATGCTAACTAAACAATATTTCAGTGCAAAACAAATGTAGGTAATAAGCAGGTACAAACAGTAAAAAGTCAAAAAGGCACAAATTAAGTCAGTAAAACAGTAAAATACAGATGAAAAAGTACAGCTCAAACTCAAAATAAGCTTAATTTCTTGTTCTTAGCTTTGGATGGCTTGGATTCAAGCAGAAACACTCTGGACCTCTGGAAAAGGGCACCAAACACAGAGCAGCTCTGATTAATTGAGCCAAAATCCACCCAAACATGAGGCATACTGTATATACAGGTGAAATTAAACAATTTTAAACTAGTCTGCCAATTGGAAATCACACAATGATCCTTCCTGTAGCAATCCCCAGCTCAGACAAGGCTATATCTGCATTCTTCTGCCACAAAAGTGCAGGGGAGCCCTTCTGAGTGTAAGATGGCTGGATTTGGGTACAATTGCATGAAAAAGAGGATAGATTCAGCAAGTTTGGATCTAGTCTATGCTAATTAAGGAATATTTCTGTGCAAAACAAGTGCAGGTAATAAACAGGCACAAACAGTAAAAACAGTCAAAAAGGCACAAATTAATGCAATAAAATAGTAAAATACAGATGAAACTCAAAATTAGCTTAATTTCTTATTCTTAGCTTTGAATGGCTTGGATTCAAACAGAAACAGTCCGGACGTCTGGCAAAGAACGCCAAATGCAGAGCAGCTCCAGTTAATTACCAGGTTAAGGGTGCAGTGGGGCTTGGCTCCCTGCAAAAATGTAAATAATGTTGTTGATTTTTTTCAGTTATTTTTTGTTGACTTTCTTCGTGTACAGCCATATTTGTGCGTGTGTGTGTGTGTGTGTGTGTGTGTGTGTGTGTGTGTGTGTGTGTGTGTGTGTGTGTGTGTGTGTGTGTGTATATATATATATATATATATATATATATATATATATATATATATATATATATATATATATATATATATATATATATATATGGGTCTACTTTACATGGTTGACATTCCAAAATGTCGAAGACCGTATGGCCGAGACCATATGATCGATATTTCAAATGTCTAAAAGTACTGTGAAGTGGAATGACTTTCCGCTTTGTATTTGGATGCCTCATCTTTCCCCTCTTCTGTTTTTTTTTTTCCTGGAGAAGAGGGTTAACTACAGAATAACCATAAAATAACCCCACACAATTCGGCTTCGTCAAGGGCAGATCATACCTCCTGAACCTGGTGGATTTCTTTGAGACAGTTACTCAGGCTATAGATAAGGGAAAGGAGGTACACACAGCTTACCTTGACCTTGCTAAAGCATTTGACACCATTCCCCATTCAGGTATTATTGATAAGCTCACCAGCCTGGGCATAAACCCTTATGTCACAAGATGGATCGCAAACTAGCTCTCAGACAGATCCCATAAAGTAAGAGTAGCGGGATCTATGTCCGAATCCAGACCAATAATGAGTGGTGTGCCTCAGGGGTCTGTCCTGGGACCCCTCCTGTTTGGCATATACTTCTCAGAAGTACAGGCAAGCACGAAAGGGCTGTGGCTGACTAAATTTGTGGATGACTGCAAACTGGGTGCTATAATAGAGTCTCCGGCTGACATGGAGATCCTTCAGAAGGGCCTAAATGAGACTGATGCATGGTGTCAAAGCCATAGTCTCAAGCTAAATGCAAAAAAATGCATAGTAATCCCTTTGGAAAAAACAGAGTACCCGCAAACTACAACATAGGAGGTAATCCCCTGAAATCTGAAGAAGAAATAAGGGATCTAAGGACCCAAGTAGATAGCCAGCTTTCCTTTGATAACCATGTTGCCAAAGTGGTTAGAAAATTCTTCTATGTGACACATCTGATCATGAAAGGGTTTGCATGAAGATCTAAGGATGTAATGGTGTCCCTCTACTCTTCCCTCATCAGACCCATTATTGAGTACAATGCACCAATTGGAATGTACCTGGCTAGACATCTCCAGCAGCTGGAGAGACCACAGAGGTACCTAACCAAGAGGATTACTGGCCTCAAACAATTGCCCTATGCAGCACGATTGAAAAAGCTAAGACTGTTCTCTGTTGCATACCACTTTCTCAGAGGCGATCTCTGTCTAACATACAGAGCCATGTCCAACCCAGAATGCAGCTTGAAAGGCCCCACAAGTTCCTCACCAAAAGGATAAAGGGTCTCAAAAATATGTCTTATGCTGCCCGACTGAAAGAACTCCAGCTCTATTCAGTCTCATACCGCTTGCTCAGAGGTGACCTGTGCCTGACATATAAGGCCATGTCAAACCCAGATTTGATGAATATGCTTCACCTCAAAAAATCTAGATCCCTCAGAACCACAAGGGCGGGAGAGTTAAACCTTGACACGGTTATAAATAGAACGTGCTGGAGGGACAGATTCATCACCCAGAGACTCCCTATGCTGTGGAACAAAATCCAGGTACATGTGAGGCAGAGCACCTCTCTGGCCTTGTTCAAGAGGAATCTTGACCAATGGATGGGAGATTGCAGATATACCCCAGGGATTACTTCAGTGTCACTGCTTGACAGAGGCACAGCAAAATGATAGGCATAGTTTTTATTCAAACTAAAGGGGTGGCGAAAGCCACATAACTATGGGCTAGGCTTATAAATGCCCTTGGGCAGATAGCCTAGTATGAACCTATGAACCTAAGAATTGTTGAACATGCTCCATCTTAGCAAAACCAAATCTACTTGAGCTACATGCTCTAGGGATATAAACCTCAACACAACAATGAACAGAACATGCTGGAGGGATAGATTCCCTTCACAGAGATTTCCCTTACTATGGAACAGGGCCCCGATCTACATAAGACAGAGCCCCTCACTATCACTCTTCAAGAGGAACCTTGATGAGTGGATGGGTAACAGAAAGTTCCCACCGGGGATCACACCAACAGCACTACTAGATAGGGGCCAAGGGTACTAGCTGCTAGGACAATGGTCTAGGGAACTACTAAAGGGGCGGTGAATACCACACAACGTGGCTGGGCTAATATATGCCTTCGGGCAGATAGCCCAGTACCAACCTATGAACCTAGAAATAAGTATGTAGGCTAAGTAAGTAAATAACTAAATACATTTTTCCACAAACTTTAAGGTTTGCATAAAGAAAGGATCTTCTGAAGGTAAATCTGAAAATTGGGAAGAAGAATCTTCATTATCAGAATCTTGAAACAAAAAAGAATTAAAGTGTCTCATACAGAAATTTTCTTCACTGGTGAAGTCTAGCCAAATTCTTTTTCACTTTGTCTTGTATCCTGAGCCTGTGCACTAACATTCCTGCAAAGATGAGATTCTCAATATTCTATTCATTCATAGACTGATGCTGGTCCATTAAAGGGTACTGATGTATGTCTGTACTATTTCACTGAACTTTCCTGCATGCAACTTAAATATTCCTTTGCAAACAACTTACAGCAGAAAGAAGGCTACAGTAAGTCAAAAATCAAATTAGATGGCATTACGGAAGACTCACCCTGAAAAAAAATACTCAAAAGTGCTAGGTTAATCCTCAGATTAAATCCTTTGATTTGACATGATGACAATGGACATCAATGCAGGTAACAATGAAGATGCAGTTAAGAGCTCATCTTCTGTTAGCGGTACGACTGCTGAGGAGAAATTCAGTAAGTAAGCAACTGATTTCATAATTCTTTTTCCTGAGGGAGACACTTGAACTGCAGTACTTCTTAAAATTCGAAGAGGCATTGGCAAATCTTGAAGTCTATAGGCCTTCTGCAGCTTTATTTGAGGATTCCCCTCTTTTATAATTTATCAGTTTCTACAATTTCTCTTGTTTTATTGCTAGACTCTCTAAATGCCATTTTTAAGAAATTGGGGACATTTAAGGTAAAACATAAAGCACAGATATTTTTGTGGTAAAACAATCAAACCATAGCCTACCACAACCACAAGCACTGGTTTAATTATGTTTTAATTAATATTCTGCAGAAAAGTAGTACATGATCAGTGGGCATGTGGCACTGCACACATTGAATTACTCTAGCATTAAATTGGGATTGATAAGAAATAAATAAATCTTTTAGCAACACTGACTTTATGTTAGATCCTCCTTTAACAAACAGGATTCAAAGGAATTTTGGTACGAGACCAGCAGTGATTTTCATAGGGGGTGGGTGAGACATAAACAGGTGAAATGTCTGGCACGGAATAAAAACTAATATAAAAACATTCAAACTGCATGACTGACTGTTACTATGACTCTACCTGAAGAAGACTGTGGCAAATGATTCTCACAAAAATATGTTTCAAGCAGACTTCTCAACAGTACTGAACTCCTTGCTATTTACTGATTTTGAAGGCAAAATAATGGAGTGCCACGAATTCCTGAGTGGCCTCTTCAATTCCCATTTTTTTTTTTTTTTTTTTTTTTTACAAATAGAACTTGCAGCTGACGTAGTGACGCATACCATAGCACAAGTGGAACTGCTCAGCTGCACTATTCAAACAGTGAGTGAAAGTCTTTACAATTTAATTTTACTTAAGTTCTACCAAAACTAAAATCTTTTAAGTTATGCGGTGCAGTATGTGTGTGTGAGTGTGTGTGTGTGTGTGTGTGTGTGTGTGTGTGTGTGTGTGTGTGTGTGTGTGTGTGTGTGTGTGTGTGTGTGTGTGTGTGTGTGTGTGCGTGCGCGCGCAGCAGAGTCTGTCTGGTCGGGCCAGCACCCGCAGCCCACCCATGTTCCAATCTGCACACACCCAATCCCAGCTAGGCAGCTCCAGGTAAATAAAAAAAGAATACAAAAAAAACACGCTTTAATTATAACTGCCTAGTATAGTGTGTCTGCCAGTACAGTGCCATGACGTCCCGAATGTCGATATTATGTGTGCATTATTGTAATTAAAAATGGCTTTTATTAATGGAAATATCCTGATTTATTCTTGGACTTTTTTCAGTAATATTGGAATATGCATAGAAAATGCAGTTGGTTATTGTGCACTTCCACATCAGTGATTAGTTCTTCTATATGTGTACCTTTTGGTTTCAGACTGCACCTTGAAATAAATAGGGAAGACTTGTGTGTGATTTAATGTTAAAGTTTTTATACGAGCAGCATGGATGGATCTACATGTGCCTGCCTAGCTGTGCTTCCTAGGTTTTCTGTTCTGTCTTGATCGCACTGCATAAGATGCTTTTTAACTTTGAGGAAACAAACGGGACAGCTTGTTTTACGTCTGCCATTCCAATGTATGAGTTTTAAATCACTAATGTTCAGAGGCGACAGCTCCTGCTTTCCGAGACTTACTGAAATGATACTGCTTTGATTCCTACCTTACACATGCCTCTCAACTCTCTTAATTTTTGCCCACATATTTAGTCTGTTGTTCCAATTCAAATGTGTGGTCTTCTGGCAAATCATTGCAGACTGAAGTCACTTAATAGACATTTGAGTTTCAGATTTCATATCCTCCAGAAAATGCATGATAACACAACACCTTTTATTACAGCAACTTTCTAAGTATCTAAGAACAATATTTAAAATGTGCAAAGAGGGTGAAAGCTGAGAGGTATGATGTATACCTCATTCACAGATAAAAAAAAATAGATGGTTAAAGTTATATGAGAAGGCTGTTGCCGTTTAGCTCAGTTCTTTTTATTACAATTGGATGACGCTACGCACGTAGATGCTCAAGTAAGATGTTTATCCAGTGAACTCATCAGTTGCTTTGTAAGTCGGCCTGAACCTGATCCCGATGTTTCAGATATGTATGTATTTTAGACTATTCCTTATCTGTGTCTTTATTCATCAGAATTTTGTATACCGGGTCTGGTTTGCTGCAGCATTTGCAATTTGCACTTGTTATAGTACAAATATATATATATATATATATATATATATATATATATATATATATATATATGTATATATATGTGTGTGTGTGTGTGTGTGTGTATGTATAAATATATATATATATATATATATATATATATATATATATATATATATGTATATGTGTATATATATATATATATATATATATATATATATATATATATATATATATATATATATGTATATATATATAAAATAACCTTGCATTTGAAATTGTTATGGCAGTCCATTACAAGTACTTTCCATACAGAATTGTAGCTAAGGGAGGTGGGGGTGTGCGTTGGAAGAGATAAAGGGCTCATGGACAATAGCAGCTAGAAAGTTGAGTAAAACAGCTTATGTGGTTGCTTAATGTCTAGTCTAGGAATTTAACAAATAAGAAACTTTAGTCCAGTACTATACTTGCTATTTGCTAATTAGCGATTGCATGATGATGGTGAGGTGTAAATTCTGTTATGGAATATTTTTCAGAAATATTGTTAATTTAATTTAACACTGTTTACTTAACTGGAATTGGGTAGTGGTGTTTTTGAACTGTGCTAAAATGCTGTCTGTTAAGCAGTTTTCTTAATATTTGCTGATGTACGGCATCGAAGGATGTATTTAGTAAGGGGGCTACACTCTTCTGTCAAACCATTTCCCACTATATCTCCTCATGCACTGTACTGTAGCCATTAACATACAGACATTACTTACGACTTGATGCGCTACTGCTCCCTGACCCCCAGGTCACAACGTATGTTCCTTCCTCAGCTGCTCTATTTCCTTGCTTGCTAGGCAGGGTGAGGGAGTGAGTGATCTTTGGAAAGACTTGTTCTGATAAAAAAAAAAAAAAAAAAAACACAGAGTGGCATGCAGCTAACAGAATGTCAGTGTGTACATGTTATAAGTATGGTAGGATAAAAAGCTGAATGCAAACTGTTTACATATAGTACATGCTTACAGTCTGTTGCCTACTACCTCCATTAAGATTTTTTGGAAATGTTGTAAGGACTTTTAACTGGCATTTCTGCTTAGAATGTGTATTTTCAGAGTTAATGTTAAAACTGAAGAACATTTGCACAATCATTTTAATGTTGGTATCCCATAATTCCATCGGAGTGGGTGGAGTTATTATTATTATTATTTTTATTATTATGCATGCAAATTTTATGTTAATTAGTGTCCCGATTTTTGGCCAGTTCTACCTACTTTTCATGGGCCTTTGTCCAGATTTTTGATATTTCTAGGTTGAAAGGTATGGTTTCAAACAATGTAAATCACTGCGTCACAGAATAAAAGCACATGGATAATTTTCGCACACATTGAAAAAGAACACTGATTATCTAAATAATTTTTGACAGAGGAAATGACATCTTCTACAAAATGTACACAAAACAGTTGCTTAAGGCACATACACATACAGTGTGGTGGACGTGAGTATAACTAAAAAAAGCAACAACTTTATTATCACATGCAGAATTAAAAATGTATAAGACAAGACTTCAAAGCTTTAAAAAGAAATGAAGGTGTACTATATTTAATGTCTCCAATAATAAATGCTTTTGTGTTTTAGCATATATATATATATATATATATATATATATATATATATATATATATATATATATATGTGTGTATATATATATATATATATATATATATATATAGGTATAGCAGGAAGCTTCGACTACACCCAGTATCAAAATACAAAACATTGATGTAAAAATATTGAAAATGCTGACAGCCTTGGTACATGCAAAATATAAAGACAAAATAACAAACAAAAACATTGTTTTTCCAGACCATGTTAAGAAAAAAACATGTTTTTTGCAGGTGGCAAGCCCCCTGCACCCCCAACACCCCACACCAAACAAGAACAAGTAGCATTATCATTTGTCTGATTTTATATTTTTGGGTCCTCAATATCCAGTTGTACCAGACTTTTTTCTGCTACTATGTCTGCTAGGTGCTCTTGTATCAGCTCTATCAACTCCTTCAGTTTATTCCTGAAATTTAAGATACACTGTGCAACAGACTCTTTGTAGGAATTAAACTCACCTTTCTAATTGTCACAGATTAAATCAAGGGACTCCTCATGCAGTGACTGTATGGTAATGTGAATGGTGAAAAACATGTAAGTTGTTGTGCCACCTCTGTGTGTACTAAGTGGAGGTGAAACAAGTACTTGCCCCACTCCCAGATGAGATGATCTGCAAATGTATCAGACATGTCTCTAAGAGAAGAGTTCAATCTCTCCATTAAAACATTTGTTTGCAGATGGTAGGGGTGACATTTAATGTTCTGTAGTCCTATTTCGCCTTCATTCTTACATATGGGAATGGAGCCGATCTTCGGCTCTGACTCAGCCTACTTACAAGCTGGAAGTCTTCTAGTTGGCTCGTGGCTAGGTAGGTATCCCATGGTGCACCAGTACAATCCCCAGATCTCATCTGCCTCGTCGATGAGTTCAGTTGTGCTTCTCTTTGGCTCTGGCTAAGTTTTTGAATTTATTCACATTTTTTGTACTTTCTAGTCAAAACTGTTATTATATATATCTGTTCAGTCATAGTTAGCGTAGTTTAGTATAGTTACCCTTTATAATTGCGCCATTGTGTGCAATCTTTTGGTACATTTGCCTTTTTGCTTCATTGTATTGGTATCCTGTGTGCTGGTTTTTGTGTTTATTAATAGAATTAGTATTTGTAGGTGCCTTTTGCACTCAGTTAGGCTGTGTGTTGTTCTTAGGCATAACTCAAAGTTTTTGGCGGATTCCCGCTTGCTAAATTGTTAGCGTCATTAACAGAACGAGGTTCTGTTTTGTTTTCTTTAGTCATAAGTCTGAGTTATTTACGGATTTCCGCTTGCTTCAGTGATTAGTATTGTTGACAGAATGAGGTTCTGTTTCCGTATTGAGTAATTTGAAAGTTTACACTGTATTCCTGTTTGAGTGTGTGACTTCTCTGCTTATTGTAACTTTCCCTAGGTCTGTTTTAGTTAGAAGACCTAGTTTTTTTTTTTTTTTTCCCATTTCCCTTCCTGCCCAGGCTAGGCCCGTTTAAGTTAGAGGACCTAGTCCTCTCCCCTTTCTTCTTTCTTTCTGTGTGTGTGTGTGCTCATCTCTGTGAGAATTTCTAAAGAAAGTAAGGATCATAAGCCATCTGGCTTTAAGAAATGTATTAAATGCTCACAGAAGATGTCCATAATGGATGGCCACAGTAACTGCATTTAATGTTTGGGGGCCATCCACTTACAGGAAACTTGCTTATTTTGCCACTCTTTCAGTGCTAGGGTGTTGCAAGAAAGAAACAATAAGCTCATCCTAAAAGGTCTTCTTAAACCTTCCTTTGAGGAAGATCTGGCTAGCTCTTCCTCCTCTTCTAGATCTCAGGGATCTAAAAAGGAAAAGTCTAAGTCCTCTAAGAGAACCTCCCTGGCACCGGTTGGTGTCACAGAGCCACCTCTTAAAATCATTAAATCGGATAAGTCCACTGTCTCATCAGCTCCACAGAGCTCGGTGCCAATTGAGAGCAGTACTGTGATTACAGGGTCGGTTTCAAATAGTTCGGAGCCGACTGCTGAAACTATTTCACGGAGCCGGTCTATGGGTCTTCTACCAGTCTCCCCTATATTGAAGTCTCCGATACTGCAGAGATCCCGCTCTCCTACTCTGTCCTCCAGGTCTTCCAGGAGTTTATCGCAAGAAGATGTGGAGAGGGTGGTGCTGAGAATGTTGAAGTCATCTGCTTTACCTAAATTGTTGTTGGCTCTGACTCAGTTGGTTCCAGAGCCACTTGAGTCCATTAAGCCCCCTTTGATCATTCCTCCTCCGAGCCATGCTGGGCTTTTGGAGCCAGAGTGTTTGGTACCACTAGTGGAACCCTCAGCTCCAGCTCCCCCTGTGGCTGTTTTGGAGCCAAGTTCTGCTTCTACACTCTAGGCACCATCTGTGGTGTCTAGGAGCCAAAGCTCTACAGTTGGCCCCGACAGGGATGCTTGGAACCGAGCCTCTTCAGTTCTGATTCTTCATCTTGGCGCATTGGCAAGGGTGAGTTCAGATCCTACATCTATCTTGGAGCCAATGGCTCTGGAGCCGACGTCATCCTTGGCCTCCTCAGAGCCAGAGAGGTAGGCATTCGAGATGATGAGGAGTGTGCTGTCCCGATCTTCAGCTTCTACGAGGGGTACCAACACTCTTCCCCCAAGGCACCTACTTCTATCTCAGCTCCTACTCTCTCCGTGGACAGCAGAAAACCTCAGCCTCAGGAGCCACCGGCTGGTGGCCCCCACTCTTCCAAGACCTCCCTGGAATATCCTTCCAAAGAGCCTCCATGTAAGAGGACATGTAAGAAGACACATGTAGACTCCCAGGATGAGTCTCTGACCTCTGACACCGACCTCAAGGTGTCAGAAGGGTCCCCCAAGTTATCCTCTGATGATGTCTCCTTCGTAGACATCCTGGAAATCCTTAAACAGAGGTGTGGCTGGCCACTGTCACCCCTTCTGATGAGGAGTCAGTGTACCTGAAGGCTTTCAGGTCTCAACCTTCAGCCTCTTGGGTGTCTCCACCCTTCAACGAACTGATGGAGCTAGTTAGTCGAAAGGTGTGGGATACTCCTGATGCTGTGTAGCCAGTCCCCAGGAGACCAAATAAGTTTCTTTCTGCACCCCCAGAAAAGGATTTTTTGTCTAAAGGTGTTCCCATAGATGCTATGGTGGTGGCGGCAGCCATTAAGAAGGAGCTAGCTGAGACTTCTTCTTCTGTTCATCCATCGAATAAGGAGTCTCGAACGATGGATAGATACGGGAAGCATATTTTCTCTTCAGCGGCATTTACCCTTAGATCACTGAACTACCTTACTCACTTCACGAGGCTCCAGAGAAATCTCCTTAAAGAGTTGGGAGATTCTCTACAAGGTACATGTATTGAGGGAGGCCCTGACAAGGTGTCTGCCCAGTTGCCCACCTTGAACTCTATCGTCAACTCTTCCATGCGGCTTATTTCATATGCAGCCAATGGAGCGAGTAGAGCAGCGGGTTCAGGAATTTCCCTAAGGCGACATTCCTGGATGCATTTGTGTAACTTTGTGGAACCATTCAAGTCTACCTTTACCAACACCCCCTTTGACTGTTCCTCATTGTTTGGACCCAAGGTAAAGGACACTCTCACCTGATGCAAGCAAGAAGGAAAAACACTCTCTGCTGTGGGAGTATGTTTTACTGTTCCCTCTAGACCATACCCTAAGGGTCAGAGGGGTGGTAAAATGTGGTCCAAGAAGTCCCAGAGGTTTTTCCAGGATGTGCAGGGTGACTCCTCCTTCAGAGGCAGAGGAGGAGGAAGAAATGGTAGACGTCACCCTGGAGGCAGGGGCGGTCCACAAAATCAGGGAGGTCACGATTCCTTTCGAGGCGGGCCTTACCAGTGCTCCTGATGTGAGGCCCGACTGTGCTTCTCTGGGGCCGGTCGGGGGTTGCATTTCTTTGTATCCAGAAGCTTGGCTGGGTATCACTCAAGACAAGTGGGTACAAAGAATTATTACCAGAGGTTATATCATACCCTTTTCTCTTCCACCTTTTGTTCCCAAGAGGATCCCGGATGTTCCACCCAATCACAGGGATCAGGCAACTGTGAAGGTCAACAAGTTGCTGTCAGAAAGAATCATCCAGACCGTCCCAGCAGACCAAATAGCATCTGGAACTTATTCCAGATTCTTTTTAGTGCCAAAACATACAGGGGACTCAAGCCCATCTTGGACCTCAGCAGACTGAACGAATCAGTAAAGAAGGACAAGTTCCGGATGGTGACACTGTAGTCTATACTCCCATTATTAGGGAAAGACAATTGGATGTGCTCAATAAATCTGCAAGATGCCTACTACCTCATAAAAATGGACAGGGCATCAAGGAGTCATCTACACTTCCAGCTGGGAGCCAGTCATTACCAGTTTCGTGCTCTGCCCTTTGGTCTCACCACAGTCCCCAGGGTGTTCACCAAGTGTATGGCGGTAGTGACAGCTCACTTGAGACGTTGAGGATTCCAGGTGTTTCCCTATTTGGACTGGCTCTTGATCACCCCCACCAGACATCTACTTCTTCAGACCAGGAACGCTACCATTCAGCTTTTTGCCCAGCTGGGAATTTGTATAAATTGGGAAAAATCTGCCTTATTGCCCTCTCAATCTGTGATTTTTATAGACGCAGAGATAGACACAGTAGACATGCTGGCTCATCTTCCTGTAAAAATGGCACAGAATCTGGTTCTTCAAATTCAATGTCTTCTCCCCTTATGAAAGGTCAAAGCCAAGACTATTCTGCAGCTTCTAGGGACCATGGCTTCCACCATATTACTAGTGCCACTAGCCAGGCTACACATGAGAAATCTTCAGTGGCTCCTGTCGTCCCAATGGTCTTTTCAGCACCTACCATTATCTCATCACATTCTGCTGATGGACTCTTGCAAGAAGGACCCCCTTTGATGGACACTACCCAATCAGTTAACCATGGGCACTTAATTTGTTCCTCACCAACCTGTTGCCACTGTGACCACGGATGCCTCACAGATAGGGTGGGGGGGCATTATCTAGGTAGGGCTGTCCAAGGCACATGGCAAGATCACAAGTCTCACCTGCATATCAGTGTTTTAGAGATGAGGGCGGTGCTCCTGGCATTGCAAGCACTCCACAACCTTCTGCCTCTGGGGAAAATTGCAATACAATCAGACAACATGTTGGTAGTATGGTATATCAACAAACAGGGGGGAGCCAGATCTTACCCACTCTGTTGAGAGGCCATGCGAGTTTGGAAATGGGCGTTATCTTCCCAGTGTTTTCTGGTGGCAAAGCACATTCCAGGGACAACCAACGTGATAGCCGACAAGCTCAGCCGGGCAATCCTGATGGCTCAGGAGTGGTCTCTGAAACAGGAAACAGCAGAACAGATTTTCCGCAGATGGGGACAGCCTTGCTGCGATCACTTTGCCAGCCCAATCAATGCCAAATGCAGCAGCTACTTCTCCCTCATCCCCCCTCTGGGGGAGTCACCGAGAGACACACTCATTCACGATTGGCCCCTGTGTCTCCTTTATCCTTTTCCTCCCTTTCCTCTCATTCCCAAGGTTATTCAGAAAGCTCAACGGCTGGGAAGCAAACTGATCCTCATTGCTCCTTACTGGCCTCATCAGGTTTGGTTCCCCTTTTTTGGGCCTCTTCTCCTAGACGATCCTTGGATTCTGGACCCAGTTCCAGACCTGTTGACCCACATGTCAGGTTCGTTTTACCCCTCCTTACACACCCTCAATTTGACAGCATGGCTGCTCCAGTTCCATCCTTTGTCAGGCTTCACTACTTCTCACCCTCTGTGACTCATATCCTTATGTCTTCTCATAAACCTTCCACTAGGAGACTATATTCCAGTAAATGGAGAAGATTCTCTATCTGGGTAGAGAAAATGAATGTTGACCCTTACACTGCCTCCATTCCAGTAGTTTTGGAATTCCTGTCTGAGCTTTTTCACCAGGGATCTGTGGCTGCCACTATCAGAGTTCAATTGGCAGTGATTTCAAATTTTCATCTAGGCTTTCAAGATTCTAATCTGATGTCACATAGGCTGTGCAAAACTTTCCTTAAAGGCGCCACTTTGTTGAGACTCCCCTTTCAAGAACCTGTTGCCTCATGGGATTTAAATTTTGTGTTATCCAAATTAATTTCACCCTTCGAGCCTTCTCATTCATCCCCTTTGAAATTCCTGTCTTGGAAGACTTTGTTTGTGGTTGCTATCATGTCAGCCAGACGGGTGTCAGAGTTACAAGCATTGTCTGTGAAACCCCCTTACCTGATTTTTCACAAAGACAGGGTGTCCCTTCGTACTAATCCTTTCTTTGTCCCCAAGGTCTGTTCCCATGCCACCTTGAAACAATCCATAGAACTTGAGGTGTTCTTTCCAAATCATTCCAACGCAGCTGAATATAGGTTTCATCAGCTGGATGTCCATAGACAATTACGTTTTTATTTACATCGAACTAAGGAAATCAAGAAATCAGTTCAATTATTTATTTCCTTTTCCGAATCCAGGTTAGGCCTACCAGTTTCCAAAGTAACACTCTCTAATTGGATTTTTAGCTGTATAGCTTACGTTTACAACTCTGAAGGTAGACCTTTACCCTGTAAAATCAAGGCTCATTCTACCAGATCTCAGTCTACCTCTGCAGCCTTTCACGCCAGGGTCCCACTTGATAATATTTGTGCAGCAGCAATGTGGGCTACCCCTCACACTTTTCTCACTCATTACAAATTTAATTTAACATCCAGGGGAAGAGCATCATTTGATTCCACGGTACTCAGGAGTATTTTTCCTTGAGCCACCCAAGAATAAGGCGCTAGGGACGCTGTCCCATTTGTAAGAATGAAGGTGAGATAGGACTACAGAACATAAAGAAGTTATGTACTCACCATAACGTTTCTTGTTTGTATTCCATCTCACCCTTCATTCTTACGAACCCACCCTCCTACCCCCATCGTGGATGTACCTGTAGACAGAAAATATTATCATTTTTTTATGGAGACCTTTTAGTATTGGCTTATTTTGTATATTTGTTATCTCTCCTAGTTAGCAGCAAACAAGATCTGGGGATTGTACTGGTGCATCATGGGATACCTACCTAGCCACGAGCCAACTAGAAGACTTCCAGCTTGTAAATAGGCCGAGTCGGAGCCAAGGATCGTCTCCGATCCCATATGTAAGAATGAAGGGTGAGATGGATTACAAACATGGAACGCTATGGTGAGTACATAACTTCTTTTTTGCAGATGGTAGGGGTGTTTTTAACTGCTTTACATCATTCTACCCCCAGTGATTCCACATGGAAATCAGCAGGTCTAATGGGTAAATGTTTGATATTCTGAGACTTGTTAATGCGAGTACCTGTGTAGCAAGACTGAATGACTGAAAATGTGGACTTACATGCACTAAGTTCAAGACTGCCATTTCTTGCAATATTTCCTTTTTTCTTAGGTGTGACAGTCTTGTAGTGGATATATATGTTTTTTTTTTGGGGGGGTTGCCTCATCAAGAAGTGCAGGGGGCTACAAGATAGCAAGTTTAAAGGAGAACAGTGATGCCTGATATTCATTGCTCTCCTATATTCTCAGATTTGTTTTTCATAATTTCCTTGTTTGCACTTACATGTCTTGAAACTTTGTCTTGAAACTTTAAATGGGAGCTAGCTGGTCTGACAAAAAAGTTAGCCTTTCTGTCTGTTAACACCTCCTCAGGAAAATACACCATGATGAAAATCTTAAACAGAGCATTTGCCATTTTCTGTGTCAGTAAAGAGGACTAAGCCACCACTTCAGGGTACTTAGTAGCATATTCCATCACAAGTAACGTATGCTTCTTGCCTGTGATGTTTGCAGTACTAAGAGGCCCATAATGTCCATAGTTAGCTTCCGAAATGGTTTCCAGATAGCAATCAGCGGCACTAAGCAGCTTTGTCTATACAACCTGACTTGCTAATCATCTGGCACTACTCGTACGTCTTGCAGCACCATTTTATAATTCCTGGACAATAGAAATGTTCAAACCTCCTTTCAATACACTCTATGCTAACATGGCCTGAAAAATGAATATTATGGGCAGTGGGCAGAAATGCTGTGTTGTGGGCCCATAGTACCACCAACTACAGTATCACTTTTTCCTCTTCCTGGAAAATGAGTAACTCTTTTTCCTTCTCATTGGCAGTAGGTGTTTTGTGCTTTATCCATTGGTTGAATGAACCAAAGCTATCTTGAAGTTGAGGTTTAAGAGTTGATAGATTATACCAGAGATGAGTCATCAGTGTTTTGTATTAACTCAATTCTTTTTGTATGTAAGTATATGTGATTGTTATAGGCACTGAACAGTAATGGTTCAAGAATGGACACCCTTGGTACACGTATATTTGATAAAAAAGTATATGACAGCTTACCTTACCACTGGGCTGTTGACACGCAATTAGTAATGTAATGTGCGAAACAGTCTATGACTATAGAGTACCATCACAGTAGTTTTAATTTGGATATTAGTAACTAAGTATTCACAATTTCAAAAGCCAAGCCCAAGAGCACATCAGTACAAATAAGACCTTTTTTTGGTAATAACTCCAGCCAGCTATACCAGAGCAGTTTGTGTGCTATGAGATTGTTGTGTAATTGTAACAAATACACATTCATTTAGGTATATCATACGAGTGTGCACTGCTCACACAAGTGTTTTATATTCTAAGTTAAGGTTTTTGCAATTTTACATTGTTTTGGTTACCATTTCTAATGGTATAATCTTGGTTTGTTCCAAAGTTTACCTTCTGTTTATGAATTTATTTACAGGAGGTGCTAAGAGGGGTATTTTATTTAAGGAACCAGAGGACAGACCATCAGTAGATGGGACAGCTATAGTCTTTCAGTCTGAGCTGTAACATCTTCCCAGTAGTGTCAATGATGGGTTTTAAACTGAAGTTATGAGGGAAAGACCTAGTTCCTAAATGGGAGCTCTTGTAATTGCCCTGTAGTGAGATTCACTTTGAAGTTACGTATTTGGAAAAGTCTGCAGACTTGTTAGAAAGTGAGGAAAGATTGAATGCGGTACAATTCCAACACACAAGCAACCATTGAGAAACCATTCTGTGATGTCATTGATCTGTTGGTCTTGTTGCATTATTTTGTATCATTTCTTTAGGGGTCCTACCAATTTGATTCAAGTAATTTGTATGGAATTATCTTATTGCAGTTTATTTGCAAGTCCATAATCACATGGGGCTCTGAAACACCCATTGTAGTTGATGTGTTTTTCTGAAGTCACCAGCACTTTTGTATGCGTGGTCTGCCCTAGTGCTTGTTATCCTGTACTCCATTCATGCCTCTTATATGTCCTTGATTTTTGTGGCTGTCCATGATTTTGACTCAAATTTAGCCCTCTTCTTCTTAATCCCTCCTAAAATTGGTGACTTTTGGAGAAATAGTGGTGAGTTGCACTTAATAGATAATGACAATAATTAGGGTTACAGAATTCTTTTATTTCGTAAAATGTGTATTAGTTCACATTCTCTTTTTTTTTGTGATCATCTCAACATAACAAAACTAATATTTTAAAAAGTGTCCCTGATTCTGTTGAAATTTGTTCATATTCAGTTGAGAGCTGTGATTCCATTTAATACTAATGCTCTACTCATACAAGGTCTGGGAGTGTTTTATTCTCAGGCAAAAAAAACAGAGAAATCTCGATCTGGTGTTTATTTGTCAGTCCACAAATGTATGTGATACAGAAATGTCCATTTCAGAATGTATGTTTCCCTGAAGTCTTCTCCACAGCTGTATCAGTGATCTGTCTTAGAATTTGCTGTCCTTTCCCACCATTTAACCCTAATGCTACATTATGTGTGAGAAGTCATAGTGGAGATTTCCATACAGACAACCGAGAAAGCTGAGTCCATTTATTTGTGGCACATCTTCCAGCTTTTCTACCATTTGCTTCTTAAATGAATATTTCTGTGCCTGTTCTCAATTTCATTGGCTTCTGGCAGTTGTGTCCCCCTTCTGGACCCCTTCAGTTCTTTCCATTGTAACGCATCCACTCTTCCTTTTAATTATCCTTTATGTTCAGTTCCTATCCATAAATTTTTTTATACTGCAAGGTAAAAGATCATCACTGCAATCATTTATCATAATTATACATTGATTACATCCTATCAAATATCTTATCTCTGGTAAGCTCCTCTGTACTTCGTTCTATTGATCACATATTTCTAGCAACCTTGAACTCCAGAAATGCACTTGATAATCCATGTGTAGGCTTCTACCCACCCTTTACTGAAGTAAAAGCAATTCTGCTTCCTACAAATTAATGTTATTTGCTCAGTCTAGAATTTATGTAGTCTTAATTACCTCCACTTTAAGGTGCTCTTTGTAATTTAGATGAGAAAATATGAAAGTTATTTTTCTCCTTTGTCAGTCTAGTCTGACTCCCACCAAGTTATATAGCTGACTGCCATTTCATGTCCAAACTGCTTTACTATTCACTTTCTGGCTATGAACTGTAACCTATGTGCTAGGACCTACAGCCCAGTAAAACCAATCTACAAGTCCTTATCCCTGTTACAAATCCAAGTTTTATCATTGTATCATCCCTGAATATTGTGTATTGTACTCTTATCCGAGAGAAATGTTTAATAAAAAGGAAAAATGTATTTCTGTCATAGTCATAAAACTGTGTAAATTAAAGGCTGGCAAATGCTGCCCTTTGTAAAGTAAACTTAATCTGATGCACTCACTACCTCATCCCTTATCAACACCTGTGTGACCTTGTCTCAGGCTGTCTAACTAAGTGCCTGTAAATTTCAGGAGCTCTAAAACACTGGATGTATCCCCTGCTCCTCTGACCACATTCTGCCAGTGAGCAAAAGTCCGATTATCATTGGTTTTACTATATCCTTGGCGGATGCACCTGTACCAAAGTGACCTACACACCAGAAGCCAGGATCCCAGCAAGCCAGATCCCCAGCTTAAAGGTCAAGCAAAAAAGTGGTTTTGAGCTTACTAGCCGTCAAGGACTTCCTTTTTTTTTAACCTTAAAAGTGTGACAAAAGCTGTTTTAACAGCTATATCTTATGTTTGGAGTATGCGTTTTTTGTTTTGCCGCCAGAAGTGTTGTGTAGTGATTATTGTTTGAGTGACTATAAGTTTCTTTTTTTGGAGGTTACCCTTCCTTTTTCTGTTTGGTCAAGTGTCCTTTTTGCTTAAAGGTTCTTTTATTCCTTAATTAGGGTTTTTTATTTGGGACAGTTCTTGTTCAACAAAAAAGAATTTCTCTGTGAAAGTTAAATTCCTTCATTTATTAAGTTATACACTGACTTTGTTGCCATTATGTCACAGGATTTAAGTTCTCAGGGGTTTACTTTAAGTTGAAGGCTGTGGCAGTTTTAAGTCTAAAAAGTCATTTTAAACTTGTTGGTTAGTGTGTTTAACTCTTTGTCTATTTGTCTGGAGTCCTTATTTAACATCCTGTTTTCTCCTGTCTCTTTTAGAGAAAAAATCACTTTATAGTTAAAAACTGAAATAAAACTATCATTTGAAGAGGCATTTACCGTCTCTCCTCTCCAAGCATTCTCCTTCTCTCCAGCCTCTGCATGGAGTCTTCTTCTCGGAACTCCAAGCCAAAAACATTCATAGGGCCTTCAGAGCCTTAACCCGCCTCCCTATGAAGAGGGGGAAGCTTTGCTCGCTCTGGGAGCCTCAAGCCTGCCCAGGGTTTCCGCTCCATGGGGTGTCGAGAGGCCCGCCTTCATCGCCCGCTCCACCAGTCCGCGGCGCCTCCACTGAGCCGCCGCCGCAGAACCTCTCCTCCATCGGACTTCCTCCTCGGAGCGGATTGACCTGATAGGTTTAGGATTCCTTCGCCTCTTGGGTTCCTCGCCCGAAAGAATGAGAGGCGGGTCAATAGGATCCCCTTTCCACTGATCCCGATCCGCTCCCATTCGGGGGTCACTTCCCCTGTCCCGGCCATAGAGGATTCTCGATTCCAAGGGAGTCAGGTTTCCCTTTCAGTCAAGCGTTGCTTTCGTGTAGAATTGAGTCTGAGCCAGTGGACCCAATTGGTAGTCCTCTGATTACTCATTCGACTGCCCGACTCCGACAGCTTCCTGGAGTTGTCAGTGGAGATCAGACAGGGCCTCCATTCCGACGTCGGAACCCTGCTCCAACCGCTGCGTTTCGACCGACAATTGGCTTCTCTGCCGGACCGGGGTGAGACGCTTGGTTGGTTCCCGGTCGGCTCCGCCTCCCCTCCGCCCCGGTGCCGGCGGGACGGTCAGCTCCAGGGTCGGGACAGGCCCCCTCCCTTCGGTCCGAGTTTAAAGTCCGGCTTGGAACGCAATCTTGCAGTAGCCATGGCCATCTGACGGCTTTACTGGCACCTTCCTGGGGGACCTGGGCGGGGGAGACTGCACCCTTGGCTTTTCGAGTCCCGACCTCTGCTGCCTGGGGGGTAAGGGCCTGGGGAAGGAGGAGTTACCCTGGCTGCCCTGGGAGTTGTCACGGAGGAGCCCCAAGGAAGCCAGAAGTGTAGACTGGGTCAAGAGGGTCTCTGATGAGTCTCTTTGATCCTGGGGCTCTGAATGATGATCTGAGGTCCCTAAGTCATCCTCGGATGATGTCGGAGTTGTCTCATGGAGGAGCCTTGGTGAAAACCTAAGCGTCTGCTGCCTCCCTCTGATGAGCTCCCTGTGGCGAGTCTCCTTCCTCCCTTCCTCCGCTTGATGGGCCGCTCCCTGGTGTCTCCGCCGGATGGCAATTCATCAGACATTGCTTGGATCCCAGTGCAGAGGCCATCGACTACACAAACTCTGCTCTCTGCTATTCCCAGAGTTCTTAACGAACCCGTGAGCGAAGCCGCATCTGGCTGGTCGTGGCATCCATGGTGGTGGTGGCGCTTGCTGCTAGCCAAGCAACATGGTGGATTATAACTGCCGTCCCATCCTCCTAGTTCGAGTGCCTGGAGCATGGCCCTCACTGCCTGCCACCCCAGGTCCTGAGGTCTATGATCCCTGAGGTCCCCACTACTATCGTCCGTCCTCCCAGAGAAGGATGACTCAAGCACCTACCGCTCGGAGAGCGCACCCTTACTTCAGCGGCCTAGCAGCATGGTCTCCAGATTGGCTGGCTATTGGCTATCCGATTTCTAATTTCATCCAAGAGGCTCAGAGCTATCTCCACCGGGGGGCGCGGCAGCAGCCAGCCCAGCTCTCTACTTCCTGGCTGAGAGCGCAGGCCTCTCAGTTTCCACTTTTCACATAGCTCAGGCCTCGGAGTGAGCGGCAGGCACAGGCGTGTTTGGGAGAGACAAAGACCCTTGATTGTGTACTCCCTTTGGAGCCCTTCAAGGAGGAGCATGTTATTCGCCCTTTGATGGGCTTATTCCCCAAGACCCAAGAGAAGTGATTCTCAGTGCCCAGAGGGAGAGAAGGAGGGAGTTCCATTTCTGGAAGAGAAGCTTCCAGAGGGGCAGGCAGGCCTGAGGATCGGGCTAAAAGAGGAGAGGCAGCCGCATTCAGCCCGCACAGCCCCAAGCAACAGGGTCTGCACCAAGATCTCCTTCCTGAGTCAGGTGCCGGGCAAGCCTTTCTGGGGAGTGCCACTGAGGGCTCCGAGCTCAACACTGGGGTGCCCCAGCCTTTGCCCTCTCCCAGTCCATTGCTATGCTATTGTGCCCGCTTGTGGGAGGCGATTATTGCCGGACACTTTGCTACCCCAAAAGCCTGGCACCCACTCTCTGCCCAACCAAAAAAACCGGACCCACCACCCAGAAAAAGGGGCATTGCTAGAAATGAGTCCTCAAAGCTGCTAAAAAAATCATCCCCTCCTCAACCACCCAGCAGGACCAGCAGGAACAATCAAGGTAGGTTTGTTAGAATCCAAGTCATCCAGGGACCCCCCACCTCATCAAATTCAAGTCGAAATTCATTGTGTCCAAGTTCAAAGTCCTCAAGGATTTGGATATCCATTTTGATTTCCTCCCATTGTATGTGCCCAAAAGAAGTTCTCTGCGCCACCCATACCATCACAGGGCGGGCAGCATGTTTATCGTGCTCCTTCAGCCTCTCAGCCTGGGAGACAAAATTTCACATTTGTGACCCAGTTTGGTATCTGCGCTCAGCCCCAGGGTGTCTCCACCTTCTGCCAGACTGCACTGCTCACCTGACCAGTGCCAAGTGTTTCCCCTGACCTATCTGACGACCTGCTGACTGCCCTGGCCACCAGGCATCCTATCTGGACTACCACCCATCCACTGATCATTCCTGGCCTTCACTACCAAGAAACTATCAACTGTCATCCTGCTGTCTTTCTGGAAGCTCATTCATCTGGTCGTCAAAGTTAGAGCAAAGATCAGCTCAATCTCCTTCCCTTCTTCAGAGAGAGAGAGACAAAATTACAACGCGAGTCTTCTCCGAGCCAAAAGATCCAAACAGTACGCCAGTCCAGTCCGGATGGTTTTTCTAAGATGCCAAAGCCCTGCCACGTTCCTCTTAGTTTGCAACTTTGCATCTTTTCTGAGGGTTCTTCTCCTAGTGTGGCTGGGTAAGACGTCTCTTCATCATCTCATATCATCATCGCTGACTGCGATTTTGGACCTCCCTCGGTGGTCACCGGCATCCTCTCTCGTGAACGAATAAGGGACCTCTCTTACTCCCTCCGGTGGCCACCTTGACGGAGGACCAGACTTTTGTATACTGGGGGCATTGTCTGGGCAGGTCGATCAGGGGTTCCCTCTGCAAAGCTGGGCATGCAGGTCAGTTCAGGGGTCTGGCTCACTGGGCTCCCAGGGCTGTCATGTTATCCCTGTTGGAAATGAGGGCTGTCTGTCAAAGGCATCAAACCACAAGCACCAGACTCAATCTCATATCTATCCAGAGGACAAACACACAGGGTCTTGGTCTCAAATCTGGAGGAGGAGGAGAGGCCATGAGGGTGTGGGAGCCCTGGTGAGGGTGTGTTCTGGGCACAGTTCCTTCCAGAATCCCCCAACCTTGCACTGATACTGACCCACATTCAATCCACTCAATCTCTGCAGTGGACTGGGCAGAAACAGTAGCAGCTCAGATTTTCAAAAGATGGGGAGGGGCTGCCGTTTCAGGTTTCCAACAAGATGGGCAAGTGCAAAGGTGCTTTTCAACACAACCGGCACCTGGGTCAAAGGTTCTGGGCAACCTTCCAACACCCGGCCAGCAGGGCGCGCGCCCATGCTTCCCTCGGTCCCTCTCCCCCAAAGTCATCTTCAGAAATTCTCCCAATTGGGGTCCACAATGTTCCATTGTGCTCCCCAACTTCCTGGTTCAATATTATACCCTACCCCCCTATGGCTGACCCTGTATTGTGTTGGTTTCTAGAATTCCTCAGACCTCATCTTGGTTCAGTCGACAACAGCACCAGTCCTTCACATCAAATTCCACTACATTCATGGCTCCTTCAAATCAATTTTAGGACAGCTACACCTCCACTTTTTTATTCAGCTCACATCACACCACTCCTTCGGTAGTTATTCACATTAAGTCCAAGAGTCACACATTAAGGAAGTGTCAAGAGGTGGGCTGAGACCAGTCAACCTAGGATACCAGAGGTCTTGACCTTATCCATACTTTTTTACCATGTTTTTTTAACAAATCTTCTTTCTTGAAATTCTAACACATATCTCTCTAATCTATCATCTTCAGTCTCGCCAGAAAGACCCATGAGCATCTATCTCCAAATTTGGTGTAAAACTTTCATGAAAGGTGCTGTGCTTTAAGACCCCAGTTTTTCATCCTCCTGACCTTTCTTTCTTGATTTCCAGTTCCGTCTGAACATCTTCCCTTTCTTTAACATCTTCCCTTTTGAGGTTTGAATATCTGTCTGAAAAAATATCCTTCTTTGCAATTACCTCTCAAACTGCCTTCTTTAAATTCAGAAGATCAAAAACCATCAAACCATCATCAAACCACTGCATTTGATTTTTCACAAGGATAGAGTTTTTCTTATCTTTATATAGGCCTTTTGTTCTAAAGTTTGTTCCTCCATCTCTCTCTAATTCTGTCTCTTTTTCTTTTTTACCAATTTTCTTTTCTTTCAAAAATTTTTACACAAATTGGTACACCTTTGGTACACAGGAAGTTTTCTATTATCTAGACAGGACTCAATACTAGAAAAAAGAAAATAAATATTTGTCAGATTCACAGAATAAATAAACTGGGTAAAACCATCACTAAAAACCATCACTAAAGCTTATATTGCCATTGCCAAAATTTATTCCTCTTCAAATAAGCAACACAACTTCAAACTCTTCTCATGCTTCACCTACTAGAGCTCTACAAGCTCTATTTTTACCTCTTTTTGTGCTGCTTCTGAGATGCAGTGTCACTTGGTCCAACCATCACCACTACCCTCCGGTTACCATTTCCAATGGGCACTATTTCAAGCAGCACTCATAAATGATGTTCATCCAGCGTGTTTCCAGTTGAGCTTCCAGTGAGCCACCCAGGATTTAGGGGTGCACCCTGTCAGTCAGTAGGCAGACATCATTCCATACATTTTATCTATATTTTGAGATAGCATCTATAACTTCAGATGTTTGGGATCCATCTCGCATACATTCCACACCTCTTCCCCCCGCCCTCCTTCCCAGAAAGAGAGAGAGGTGAAGCCTTGAGATGTTTTGTTTATCTTGTATCATCTGTATCTGTATAAGCAGTGCATGGTATGTGCATGTATTGTGCAAAAACAAATCTGGGACAACTAGGGATGGGGACTGGTGATGTGGCATCCTGGGATATAGTAGTTTATAAGAGACAGAGACTTCAGCGAAAGGGAGCACGCGGTGGAGCCGAGGAACCCATCAAAATCATCAGTCAGAATAGATGATCCCCAAACATCTGAAGTTATGGTGAGTACATAACTAAAAGTTTCATTACTGCTGTTAGTAGTTCCTAGGCGCCATTGCATTGTTCAGGTTCAAGTAACACTTTTGTATTGATTACTAAGAAGTGCAGAGTAATGTATTCAAAAGAAGATCACATACTTTTGTGGAATATACTCATTCATTCTGTGATTAACAACTTTGTTCATCGAAAGCACACCCTATCAAATCTGAAGAAGCCGACTCCTTTTCAGCAAAAGTGCAGTATCATAAAAACGCACTTTTGCGAAATTCACATTAATGAAGCATGGAAACATGAACATATATAATAAAAACAAATTTTTGCAGGGGGATAAGCCCCCCTATGCCTCCCATGTTGGGGGGGCTGCACCCCCACACCCCCACTAATTATATGTACTAGCTCCAAGATTGCACTACAGTGAGGAATAGGGTACATTTCCGTATCCACACTGTACCGTGATCTATATAACCAAGCCCCAAATTCTCTACACCTTCCACTCTTATTGAAAGTGTAGATAAGTAAAGAACACCTTACCTGTCATTCTGTAGAATCCGTGAACTACCACATCTTATTTGTTAATGTGAATTTCACAAAATTGCACTTTCGTGAAGCTGCACTTTCATTGAAAAGGAGTCGGCTTTTTGAGGTTTGATAGGGTGTGCTTTTGATGAACAAAATTAGACCCATATATATGAATGGCAGTTGGCCAATTTCCGTGTTGCTGAATGTTGATTGAATGACAGAGTTCATATCAGCGAATGCCATTGTGCATTCACTGACAGGAGCTCGATGTTATGAGTACAGTTTGCAGTACAGTGCAGACTGGGAAATTCATCCCTTTCCTCACTGTAGTGCAATGTCAGAGTTGGAATATATAGTTAGCAGGGGGTGTGGGGGGTACAGCCCCCCCACAGGAGGGTGCAGGAGGGCTTGCCACCCTGCATAACAGTGAATTCCAGGGTAGGAGCTAGACATACCTTAGCTCCTATACAGACATCTTGTTTGATATTCGATGTAAATGTCAAATCTGCTGAATTTGTTCATCAGATTCGACATTTACACCTCATTAGTATGCATGGATTTGGCATGATTCAATGTTAAAAACGGATTTTGATAGTAAATCACACACACACACACACACACACACACACATATATATATATATATATATATATATATATATATATATATATACACACACACACACACATATATACACACACACACACATACACACACGTCATTAGGCTGTGGGGGGGGGGACAGAGCACTCGGCAGAAACCCATACAGATGTTTAAAGAACACATAAATTCCATCTACACAGAAATCAACCCATTTGAAAATTGAAATGAGTAGCCGTAAGACAGTACTGCTAACTTCTGTGCAACTGCATTGGCTTGGATGATGTTAAGAACAACAAAATAATAAAGGGACTTGTAAGTAGTAGAGTCAGATGGTTTTACAGCAGAAAGTAAATGTCAGAAGGCAGTAAAGTTAGCAACAACAAAACCATAAAGGGGGCTTCCAAGATGGCTGCACACTCATTGCAGCTCTCCCAATGTGAAAAACAAACAAACTGAGAAATAGGGCCAGACATTCTGCAAATTTAAGTAAATTCAGTTATTGTTTAGTAATTATACTGCCTGGATGCCAGCAAAGAAGAAACCTGAAGAACATGAAAGAAAATCAGCTACAGAAGGTGAAGAGAAAACAGTGAGTGAGAAGAATCTGCAGCTGTTCAGCAAAAAACAGTTCAAGCTTCAGCCTTTGTATAAGACATGGCTTACAGTTATCTAGACAAACAGATAAATCAAATGTGCTCAGAGCTAATTAAAGTAAATAAAACATTTGAAGGAATGTATTCAACTCAAATATCAAAAGGCTGGAAAATGGAAGAAGTTTTAAACAGTTATTCAGATGAACTGATAGTACTGTAGTGGTGGTGCTGCGGTAGCTTTGTCGCCTCACAATAAGACGTTGTCCTGTTCGATTCTCAGCTAGAGCATCTTCTGTGTGGAGACATGCATGAATGGGCATACCTTCGTTGAAGGTTGTGCGTCTGGGCCGGCAACTCGGCATGTAAAAATCTACTGCCAATCATTAGTGGACTGGAGTTCCGCTGTGGCAACCCCTAACCGGGAAAAGCCGAAAGACACAACATTCAGATGAACTGATAAAACTGCAAAAATGAAGAAAAGGCTGGCTGAGTATGAGATTGTTCAAATAAAGAGTAGAGTTAAGACTGAGTATGCATGAAAAACGTGAGATTTTCTGCTGTAGTGAAGGAACAGAGTGTATCAATTTTATGAAAGTACAAATAAGTAACGGGACTGGTATTCCACAGCAGGATTTGTTAAAGGGCACTTTGTGTGTATACTCCAATCCTGGGCATGGGAAAGCAGCCAAGATCTGTATTATGAAAGATGCAATCATACCAGCAGAAATAATTGATCCTAACAAAATTGTGGCAAAAGGGCAAAGTATAAAAAAAATGGAGACAATAGAGTGTTTGTGGAAAATGATTATTCACTGTACATGGGCAGAAAAGAAGTACATTTATCCCAAGAATGAGGAAATGTCAAGAGGCAGGTGTGAGATTTAAGCTGCTATACCCAGCTGTCTTCAGAATAATTTTTCCTCGAGGATCAGAGTCATTTTTTGATGCAGAACAGTCTAAACATTAAATACAAAGTTTGTCCAACAAAAAGTGAGCCATCAAACAGAAGGGGGCTTTGTTTCTCATTCTTTTGGTAATGAAGCTTATAGAAAGACTTTGCCAGTGATATATTTTCCAATATTCAAAAATAAAATGCTTGAGAGACAGGAAAAAGCACAGTAGTAGCTATCTAGAAGAATCTGGAGTACTTTGGACATGAACTGGAGTTTGAGATTGGGACATGGAGATGAACAGGAAGAAGACCAGCAACATTGAAATTAGTGAATAAATGTGAGGCTATAAAGCATCACTCAT
Source organism: Protopterus annectens (assembly GCF_019279795.1). Lineage (NCBI taxonomy): Eukaryota > Metazoa > Chordata > Ceratodontiformes > Protopteridae > Protopterus > Protopterus annectens. Next base: position 277,731,683 of record NC_056735.1, on the reverse strand, counting down.
ATGGCTTTATAAGAAAAAATAGAAAGCTTGGACTTTTGTTGACTTTTTAAACTTTGGAAAGTGAAACACATATGCCCCACATTGTCATAAATATTTGGAAGAACATTGAAGGGAAGGAAGAGAAAAAGAAAAAAAGAAAAGTAACTGTAAGTAAAACAATTTTTGCTCTTAATATTTGTTTGGGACATTTCATGATACAAATTACGTATTATGTAGTAAAGCATTCCTAGTTATTCTTGTGTGTAATAAAGATACTGAAGTAAACAAGTACCTTTTTTCTTCTTTTATAGGTTTAAGAAATGTAGGCATTACAACATAAACAGTGAAGAAAGGCTAGACCAAAGCATGTTTAAGTTAATATGCTGTAATCTTGAATTGTTGAGGTGGGGAATGGGATGTAAAACATATATGCAGAGCTAATATGTTCTCTCATACTTTTGCATATGTTGCATATGCATATATATTCCATATCTGAATCAATGCCTTTGATATAATTTGTAAAAGCAAATAAATAAGAGGAAACTAAATGTATTGAAAATTTTTCCTTTGGCAAATAAATATTCAGTGTAAGTTGATGGGTTTGTAGAGCAGTACATTTGGTACTTGCATTTCCATGAAGACGTGCTTTCTTAGGGGGAAGTAATAAAGGCCAGAACACTTTTTTAAGGTTAAAGGTTAATGTTTTCTGAAATCATATAAGCTATTATCACATTTAAGAGGGGAATGAAGATAAGTAAAGAACAGATGGCAATTAATGTATGTAGGAGCATCAGGTTGTAACATGCATCTTAGCACGGATAACCTTAATGTTAGGTTAAGTTATGTCCATGTGTGCAGCTGATGATTTGGGACAATTGTTCCAGGTTGATACAGGTTTGTTTGAAGAGTGATACAAACTAGACGTCAATGGATTTGAACTCCCACCTACCTAATTTATATTCTCTACAATAGTATCTTACTAAATGAAGATACAGAAGAAGTCATGATAAAGGGATCAGAAAACACACATTTCAAAAGAATGTTAGGACAGTGTGGAAGACTGAAAATGAACATTGCTAAAAAGTATACAACAAAATGGGGATCAAAACCCTCCCCAGTGTACCAACAAGGTAAACATCACTGCCAGTCTGATACATACACATACTTTGCTTACCCGTATTTCATGTATGCATTGTAAATAATTAGCGAACAGTACAGATCCTTTGTCAAACTGCTACAAGGTAGACCTCAATGGATTTGAACTGATGCTTAACTGATCAGTTAAAATTGATTTCTGTTGTTTACAACCTTCATCCACTCTTGCCAACTTGTCACATTATATGTTTTTGTTACTTGATGTTCTTACACCATCTACATTACATGCATAGATATGCAGTATACTAAGGAAATAACTGGGAGTTGCCCATACCTCAACACAACAATGCTGCAGTGTCTACCAGTGACCATATCTGTACTGTGTACTACAAGAAAAAAATGGTAATGCCTGACTGATAACACTAGTGGTACTCAACAGGTATCTGTATAATGGATCGGCTGTGATGGTAACCAGTTTGCAGACATAGTATAGCTACTTGATATGGTCCGTAATGGGCATTACAGTGTGGAGGAGTGGAGGGATTTCCTGCCATGGATAGACCAACATTCAGCCAGTATACCAAAGCCTTTAGGTTTTATAGCTGGCATACATTACATGTATGATCCCTGCAGAAGGTGTAGGACATAAAGGTGATGTACATTCACAAACACTCAGAACTTCTTTGCCACCATTCCAAACACCTTTATCAAACGTTGGTCTGAGCACCCTTCTGTTATACTGGACCACAGTCATTTTTACTTGGGTGCTGCCTTTGCCACCATTCCAAACACCTTTATCAAACATTGGTCTGAGCACCCTTCTGTTGTACTGGACCAGTGTCATTTTTACTTGGGTGCTTCCCTCATGATCATAAACAGTGTTCTTTCTGCCAGGTGTTTGTGCCTAAGACTTTACATAGTCACTTCTCCACTTTGTCCATACACCTGGAGAACCAACGTCTTAAGTGGTTGGCTCAGGGTGCTATGGCAGAATCCTCTCATAATGATGGCCAGCCATCTGCCAAGAAAAAGTACAAATTATGCCCGATCTGCCTACTGTTCAGCCTCAATAAAAATGTAGAGCAAGACACTCTGAATGGACAAACCATGATTGTTGAATAACCAAAAACTTTAATAAAACCACATAGAAAAGTTATATCCAGCACCAAAAATACACGAACGCTTAACGTATCACCGGGTTTTTGTCTTGTATAAAACTTCATCAGATGCAAGAGTACCCATCTTCACAATCCTTTTTAAATAAAATAAAACCAACCGTTAATCAATTAACCGAGTTTAAACCATTTACACTGTTTAGAATAGGTAACAATAAAATTCTATCTAGCTATCCAGTAGCAAGTGACTCTTTAGGCAGTTTACATTCCCTTTAGAGCACAATCTAGTGGCAGACTGTGTGAGCAGGACTGGCCATACCTCTCAACTGTACAGATTTTCACAGAATATCCAGATTTTTGCCTCATATTTGTGATCCGTTTCTCATAAAATTGTGGTTTTCTGGCAAATTACTGGAAAATCATTAAAGATTAAGTTAGAAAATAATGATAGTTGAGTTTCAGACTTCATACCCTTCATAAAATTCATGCAAATGCAAAACCTGTTATTCTGTCAACTTTCTGTGTCTGTAAAAGCAATATTTAAAAATTGTCCCTATTTTTTGCCTTTGTCCCACTTTTATTTACGGCTTTGTCCAGATTTCTTGTTCTAAGAGGCTGAGAGGTATGGGCCCGGCACACAAGCTCACAAATGGATGCTTCACAGAGATGTGTTCCTGGAGATTGTCCATTAGTGGGATGTTCCTCAGGTATATCTTTTCACCTCCCCGCTGAACAGAAAACTTCCTTTATTCTGTTCCAGGGTCCCCACGTCCTCTGGCTTGGAAGGTGGATGCCCTGTCTTTTCCTTGGAAGGGGGTGCTTCTGTATCCTTCCTCCCTTCCTCTATTACTATGAGTTCTGCACAAGATCAGGCAATACTCTCCCAAAAACCTGCTAGTGACTTCCTTTCAGTCCAGACAGCATTGGTAACCCTTCTTTCTTACTTGGCCAGGGCAATCACCACAAGTTATCTCACCAAGTGGATCTTCTCACACAGGTTTCTAAAGCCATTTCCTTCTATTTTTCTTTTTAGGGCAATAGTCTATAAAGGCACATTCTACTAGGGCACTTGCCTCCTCTTGTACCTTTTTCAAGGTTCTGGATAACAATTTTATCCTTGAGACTGCTACTTGGTCCATACTTTAAACATTACAAGTTAGATGTTATTTCCAGGGTCAGCGCAGTTTTTTCCAGGACTATTCTGCATGAATTTGTGGAGGGTCCATTTATGCCTTCTTGCCCCAAGCCTTCCTACTGAGCTCTTGTACTTTCCCTAAAGTGGAGAATAATACAAAAGTGATGTTGAAGGACATAGTGTAGTAGTGTAAAATCATACCATAATTACTGCAGTATTCTGTTCCTCCCTCCTTCCCCTACTGTCCTAGCTCTTACCCTGGATTTTTGTTACCCTCCTGGCTAAGGGGTCCTTCCTCTTTTTTCCTTCTGGATGCATGTGTTGTCATTTGTCCCTGAATGCATTTTGTTCCTCATGGGGCATTTTCAGTTCTGAGTGCTTGCGTCCATATGTCACATTTAAGCCCTATGCCTTGCACGGGTAGTCAAGCACCTCTTTTCAGCAGAGGACCGGGAGAAAAGCTCAAACATATTACATTTTTAAATAGACATTCTTATGAAATAAAGGAAACTGTTACAATATAAAAGATATGCATTTAATAGATGCTGAATAATGAACAATCAAAGAAGTGTATTAGTGAGTTTGTCAAATAGATAATAGATTTTGTCATTAGTGATTAGAAATTCAAAGAAACAGAAGTGAGAGAAGGGACTTTCTAGAGGCAAAAATGTTAATATTGTAGTTAAGAGGTATGGTGCGTAGTGATTCAAAATTTTTACGCCATGTATTGCTGGTTCTCCTCATTCAGATCAGTTTTACACCTTTAACAGTAGTGTTTTTGTCCAAATTCCCAACAGTTATTTTTGTGATGGAGAACCAGAAGTAAATGCAGTAGATCTGGAAGTCTGTCAAAGAAGGTCATTTTACTAGGCCAGACCAAACTCTATTAATTTGAAACAAAAACAGTTGCTCTTTAACCTGTATCTGTGAAGTAGCATTGTTAATGCAGGTGATAAAAGCAGAAAAAATTGCTGTATAGCTGACACTGCTTCTACTATGAGTCATTGAAGATGAAAGCCCTGACAAATTTACAAGATTAACTTTATTGTCATTCAACCGCATGCACGGCTGAATGAAATTTTGTTCCTCTAAGCTCAACATTTATCAGCAACAAAAACCTTACACATAACAAAAACAAAGTAAAAAAACAACAGTACGAGCCAACGGTCAATGCCAAAAACATAACTGCTACAATCCAACTCATGCACCAACTACATCAAAGTTTCAGTCCAACCGCAGGCACAGAAACATCAGCTGCCACATCCTCACATTCCGCTCAGCCCAGAAACATTTCTTCAGTCCACCTAGGAACCACAAGGTACTCCACCTCTACATCAGAAACCAACAATCCATAAACAGATCCTCTGATGAACTTCTGCAGCCGACCGCACAGCTCCGAAACCTGTCCATATCTCTGTCTCACCTCTATTCTGGATTTCCCCAACAAGACATAACTCTATTTTGAATATCACGCCGGCAAACTCTGCTTCCACCTTTGCAACCAATGCACCAACTCGCACTGCAGGCCCAGCTTCAAGTTCCAAAGGTAAGAAAAAAACAGAAAAACTACACATCGGGACACCATGGACATCACAAGACAGCCATTGACACCAGACACACACCCGACCAGAGGAACGGCCCCACAACTTGACAACACAGGTAAGTGTATGAACAAAACCTAAGTGCACAACTGGGGAGCTGGAGAGGCCGCTGCCATCATGGCACTGCCATCTTAGCTATGTATGCATGTATGTATGTTATGTATGTATGTATGTATGTTAGCTATATATGACAACTTGCATCTCTGAACTCTAATCCTTGAAAAATACCTACCAAAAAACAAACTCAAGTGTTTTTTTTCCAAGGGGCACAAGGCTCTATATACCCCCTGAACTTATATATACTAACTCCATGGTCATACCAACTCAGAGAAGGGAGAAATTACCCCAAAAGGGCATTGCTGCTGGCATATGGAGCCAGTCAGAACCTCAGGGAACTGAACCTTAAGCAACTGATGTTCAAGATCTGAAACTTCCATCGATAGGGTAATGACTGACACTAGGTGACTGTTTTGAAAACAATGTTACAAGCTATATTCAAGAACAAAAATGTAAGCTGCTTCATTAAGGCTGTTTTCTATTTTTTTTTTAATTCAAAACATCAATGTTTTTGTTAAGAAGCCACCTCATGAATATAGGCAACAGAAATTTGTACATATATGGTAGACATTAGTATTATAAATAATTAATTCATCTCTTGAGGTTCAAAAAATACATTTTGATCTCAATTTGAAAAATGACAATTCCTCCATTTCTGAAAAACTAAGAAAAACATATTTTACAATTTACATACAGCACATTATGCACTTCTCCCTGACACCATGCCAGCTGTGACTGCAGTAGGAATGGGGAGAAAAAAAAATCATTAAACCACCAGAAATGGCTGTCTGGTTGACAACCCACCTTGGTCAACCCATCTGTTGCCCAGCAAAGGGAGTGAGTGAGCTAATAGACTGAGAGAGGGTCTGATGATCGGCAGGTAACTGGTATAAAGAGTAGAAAAACAGTCATCCACACTGGTCATGTAACCAACCAACTCCCACAACAACCAACTTCACAGAAAGTATAGCTATTCAGTTCAACACTTTCTTCATTCAAACTGTTGCCTCATGCTTAAAAGACACAACTACCACTATACCTATACAAGAGTCTTTTCAACAACAAAATCTAATATCTCTTAAACCTATACAAATCTCTTTCATCAAAAAACTCCTCCTCAAACTAAAACCTACCACTTTCACCCAAGATAACCTTCCTCCTGAATATATTAGACTAGCAACAGACACAGTAGCCTACCTAGTAAGCATTCTAATCAACTGCTCCATCAAAGAGAGTTACTTTCCTGTACTCTGGAAGAACTCCTACATTTTGCCACTTCATAAAGGTGGACACTCTACACACATAAAGGTGGACACTCTACACATTTCACCAACTTTTGCTCCCTTGCTATCTTCTCCCCCCTAGCAAAAATCCTATAAAATGCAGTCACCACCAACTACTAAAATCTATATTGGAAAATAATTTACTCCATCCTACCCAACACTGCTTATGCCCACAACTCAGTTAACGAGCACCATAACATAGGCAAACCAGTATCAGTATCTTCCTATACCTATAGGGATTCCACAGGGCTCTATCCCAGGACCACTCTTATTTAATATTTTCATTAATGATCTATATAAATCAACCAAAAACAATTCTATCATACAGTGTGCAGATTATTCAAAACTCATCTGGTCAGCTAAAACTATTGAAAAACTACAGCAACTAACACAGGAATCCCTTCACTCTGTAAAGGCTTGGCTCTGTAACTCACAACCTCTTTTGAACCCCCACCCTCCCCCCAAAAAAAGCTTATCCTCTTTACCCTAAAGCATTCCAAGAGAACATACCCACCTTTACAATAATCTCTTTTAATAACACCACAATTGAATCTGTTTCACACTCTAAGCTGTTAGGAGTACTCTCCATATAAAAAAAAAAAACAGTCAAAAACACGCAAAAAATATGGTCTTCTGTACAGAATTAACCCATTTTAACTGAGGAAGCAAACACATAGCCACAGCACACCTACTAACAACCTTTCTGTATGGGGCCCCAGTGCTGATCCATCTCCATACCACCCAAATGAACCTACTAGAACAGTACTATAACAAAATACCAAAATTCTCAGCGAACCTGCCATACAGGACATAACATTGATTAACACTAAAAAGCTTCTCTGGTTAGAAGTCCCTCACTGCTTGTCTTATTCTTATCTGAGTATGACACATACTGTAATCCACAAACGGTAAAATGTCCAAGCTTGGCCAGTATTCTTACTCTGTATATTCCAAACAGAACCCTATATTCAAGTGATAAAAATTTACTATTTGTGACCAAATCAAGAAACTCTGTAGGAGACTGTCTATTCTCACGCCGTTTCTCAGAAATGTGTAATGGCATTCCATTCCCTATAAGAGTAGACTCTTCAGACAAATTCTTTAAAAATGTCCTAACAATTCTCGATGATATTTGTTCTTGCTGTTGCTCCATCCATGGCTAAAATAATATTTCTTCTCACTTAATCCTATATTAACTCTTCCAGCTTTTCTTTTAACCCCATCTGATATTCTGTGCTTTCTCTCTCATTACGTCATCATCTTCTCTATCGGCTATTTTATGTCCATGTTCTTACCTGTCTTATCCTACGTGTGATCTATAGTGTACCTCAACCATTATGTAAGGTATACTTGTACTGTTATTGTTAAATTTTTGCTTAATGTATGTTGCTGATATGTATTTATAAGTTGTTGGATTTTCTGCTTATTTTACGCAGTACAACTGTTTGAAAGTTGTATTGTTAAATTTTGCTTATTGTTTTGTGTAAATTCTTGTGAAGCTTTTCCCCCTCACCTCCACTGAAAAGAGTTCTGCCTAGTTGAATCATCCAGGTAAATAAATATATACATACATACATACATAAATACAGTAGCATCATGATCTTTTCAGTTTGCAACAGTTTTGTCCTAAAACAGCAATATTAATTTTTTCAGAGATTCTTCATGAGTACAAAAATCAATTATTCTTGAAAGAGTTGCGCAGTGTGATTTCATGAAGCCATAGCAAAATTTATTTTAATATTGCAAGAGAATGCGTTTTGGTGAGTATGTGAAAAGTTATCACAACTGATTGTATGCTATGATGCTACTGTACAAATTCAACCTTTATTTTATAGCTCATAGAAAAGTTTAGTAAATATATATTTAATCCATTTGAATTTAATTTATTTCTTAAATACTTACCCCCCTCCCCCCAAGTCTTTATTTCATCCAATTTTGTTATTTTCTTTTAGGTATTGTCAATTTTAAACGAAATAAAGGATCTTATGACATTGAGAATGGGGGAGTTTATCTTGACGATATTATTGTGAACAAATTTGCGCAGGATGCAGAGAAAGATGCTGACTATAAAAAAACAAGCATTGCACAAAGACGGACTTCACAAAAACGGGGATCACTTCCCTTTTAATGGCATTTGAGAACAATTTTACTGGGGTACAGCACAGATCTAAAATAAAGAAAACACTGAATAATCATATGTCTTTGTTACCACAGAGAATACAATGCATAACATGTGACCTTGCAGCTTTATTTGTTATCCATCTGTGAAAAGCTACAACACTCAAACCAGTATGCTCATGCTCAGTATGTCAGCCTAATGACTGAGTAATCTGCATGAATAATGTGTTCTTTATATGTGAGCGGCACATAAATGAAAATGTGCCTCCCACCCTTTTGTTTTACATGTACAGTAATACATAAAAGCACTGCCCATTTTGAATGAGTGTACCATGCGTCTACATGTTTTTACTTTGTGTACAGTACTGTCTTAGTAATTAAGAAATATTCAGCTTGAAAAGATTTTATCTAATTATTTTAATTAAATTACTGAAAATTAAAAAAAATTGGATTTTATTCAGAATTCAGATTTTGCAACTTTGAATCCCAACTGTGAAAGCAAAAATGAGTGTATAATAACATTTTAATAACAGTACTATTTAAGATTCCCAACTGATTGTATATTAACTCTGTTGCCTAGTACACAGAATAAACAATCCTCTCAACTTAGTAAAAAATGCTTTTTTCATTCATCGACATTTATATCTCAGTTTTTTCTATTGATGTTGTTGTTGTATCCAATTTAGACTTAAGGGTTATGCTTATAACATTTCCAAGTCGAAAAAACATAAACGGAAGATCTAGCCACAAATATAATCCAAAAAGGACTCTTGAACTCCGAGTTGAATCCAAAAAAATATAAAATATTTAATATTTCAACAACATACAAGAATAGATGAGCGCTTTCGCGTAGTGTAGCCTACGCTTCATCAGATGACAATATACAAAATATAAAGCTCTTAAATATAACAATGCACGGGAAAAAACAAACATTTTAACAAGCAATTAGTGCTCGTAATATAGACAGCTGAAATTCATTGCAAAATACATAACACTCACTGCCACCTTAATAGCATCATCAATTGGTAAATAAATGAATAGTAATACTAAGAACAAGTTGACAAAAACAGAACGCTAAACAAGTGGTGTAAAACTGTTGTTTTCAAAACCAAATAAACTGGATACGTACATGCTAAAATTAGTCATATAGTGTAAACTTCATGCAAATTATTTGAAACTGCGTGTAACAACAACAAAACTTGCTTCTGTTATATTAATATATCAAAACATTATGGAAAAGTTTGAATACATATTATCAGTACTATAATGTGTCACTGATGTTCTCAACAATCAAGTTTCAACATAATAAACACCAATGAATGAATTCATATATAAATATATATGTAAAATATGAAGCCTAAACTAAAAAACTGAAAAATTTAAAAAATTTTTAAAAATTTTGAAAAATTTTTTACATCCTAAAATGAATCATTTAACTAATAAATATTTAGACCATGTTAAAAACCTGTACGTTCAAGAACCGGTTTGATAGATACATAATTATTCAAACCTGGGGGTAAGTGTGCACTAAGTTTCAAAATCCATTTCAGCTCCACAGAAGCCAACTCATTGTCACAATCCCCACCCCTTGGGCTTTGTCCTACCACTTGTAGAGCCCTAAAGCAGAAAGTATGTGAGGGATGTTCTAGTACATATATCATATAGGTGATTGTAGATTCTATCCTGTAATCTCCTTTTAGTCAAGCCCACGTAAAAGGCTTGACATGCCACGCAATTGGCAAGATAAATAAGATTTCTCGTATTGCAAGTTGCATAAAACTTGGGAATAAACTTGAAATTAATAGAAGGATGCTTGTAAACTTGAATACTAGTGATGTAACTACATCTGTTGCACTGATTACAGGCAAAGGTACCTAGAGTCAAAGACGTGGAAATGACAGGAGAAGTCAAATTGACACGATCGTTGCATAAAATTTGTTTAAGATTTTCACAGTTCTTATATAGAAACCTAGGTTTACTACCTACTAATTGTCTAGTATGAGGATCCATAATAAGGACATTACAATTTCTGGAGATCACTTCTTGTATGCTCTTGATGTCACTGGTGTATTTAGTGATATATTTAACTATATTATCGATATTAATATTATATGGACTATACATACCTTTATAATTAATATATCTCTTAGGTTTACTGACTACTGTGTCACTCTCAATATTAGGAGAATCTAAATGACCCGGAACACTGTGCCTAATGTCTCTCACCATATTGGGTTGATAACCCCTATCTATGAAGAGGGATTCCATAAAATCAGCCTCTATTGATAAGGATTGTCGCTCTTTACATAGTCTCAGAATTCTCACAAATTGGCTTTTAACAATGCCATAAAATGTGTATCTAGGATGCATACTGTCAAAAGTAAGGATCGTATTTTTCCATACCGGTTTCCTATACAAAGAGGAAACAATAGATCCACATTCTGTTATCCTCAGAGACACATCTAAAAAATGTATCTCCGTTGGCGAAACATCTTTCGTGAATCTAAGAAAGGAAGTGGTCGTTTCTAAATAAAGCAGAAACTGATCAAAGGCCTGTTGGGAGCCTTCCCAAACAATAAGAATGTCGTCCACAAAATGTTTGTATAGTTTGACAAACCTAAACATTTCATGCTCAAACAAACAAGTTTTCTCCCAATAAAAAAACACCAGATTTGCGTAGGTATTAGCGCAGGGGGTGCCCATGGCAACCCCCCACTGTTGTAAATAACGTTTATCTCCAAACAGGAAAGCATTATTATATAATACAAGTTCAAGTAATTGACATATCAAAATTTCCAAGTCCAAAGAAGTCAGAACAGATGAGTAAAATGCTAATGTTGCAATGCATTGGTATTGGAGGACATGACTTCAAGAGGTAGGTTTGGCCTGGTCTGTGTAAAACAACCACAAAAATAGCACCTTTCTAGCAAATTATCCTAGTGCTACTTCTAAATACAACCTGAGCTGCCACTGTTCCACTTAGCAGAATAACAGAAGCATAGATGAGATCAATAACTACTGATTAGTATGCATCATAGCAGTACAGAGAAAACAAGTAATCTTGAAAAACAAAACTGAAAAAAGAATATGTTTAATCCAGTCTATGATACAAGGTTCCATGGGTTTATAGAAAAGAGGCTATATCAGATAATGGTTCCACTTTTTTTTTATTTTTTGTGTCTGCTTTTATCCTTTGTGTCTGCTGACTATTAAGCCACTGTCCTATTGAAGCAGTAACTCTAGTGCCCATTCATTAATTCTGGAGCAAGAGGGACAGAAGCCTCTTATTTCCCTATTTAGACAAGAGCTACCCAGACAATTGCCATCATGCAAGCAGCCATAATAGGAGATTACTTTGCATGAGTCTAACCCTCCGCTGATGATAATGTGAATGCCTGCAGCACCCCAAGGACCACTTATGCTACAGGGATGGGTGGCCATGTTTGTGCCTGTCCATTCCATGGGTTATTTTGGGCATAGTGTGTTCCCAGCTTAGCTGTGCAGCAACAACTCTCGTCATGAGCCATCAAAGCCATCCCTTGGGTGGGCATGTCACCAGCAGCCACATCTATCCTATCGCTCTTCCCCTGGTCTTCCAAGAGCTGAGAGACTTAACTGAACCGTGATTGGCTGGATTGCAGTCAGATTTTTATCTTCCCTGTACCATATAGACAGTCTCTAACTTAAATCCAAGCTTGGAGAGAGTGAGTGACCACAGCAGTGAAGAAGGGCTGTCTAGTTTATATTTCTTGCTCAAACTCAAGTATGGGTTTGACCAAGCAGGCTGAGCTGCCTTCTGAAAAAAAAAAAAAAAGAATTGGGCACCTATGTGGCATTTTTAGAGAGAGTAAGACATTTTACAAAAAAACAAAAAAAAATTGGAGACTGTTTATAAACAAGCTGTTGCCATACACCAAGAATTGTTGTTCTCATCAGAAAGTACTGCAGCAATTAGTATTAGCAGGAAATCCCTTATTGCAAATAGTACAGAGATATGTAGATCATTAAGCAACAAGGAACACATACAGTTTGAAATCCTGGAGTAGATGTCTTTTATATTATTGTTATTATTATTCCAGGATTTTGTTCAGTCAAATGCTGGTGACATGATTTCTTTTTGTGGGGGAGTAGCAGCAAAATAAAGAATGTCCACATGTCTTTTTAGACTACAACTAAAAAACTGATAATAGCTTGGGTATTAGAATTCTGAAAGAAGACAGTCTAATTTGAAAATGGACTATTTTCTAATGTTAGGTTCCATTGCTTTGCAGGCATTTGTGTTTGTGACCATAACTCTAGTTCTGTTCCTTTGATACATGGGTAGCCTTCCTTTTATACGCAGTTGTCAGGCATTTGACATTTGTGGTTTGGGGCTGTCACTCTTCTCCATCATGATTCACTCTAGGGTCACCCATAATCTTCCCCACTATGGCCTGCCATTCTTTTAGCTTTCGTCAGTGGATCTCAGCTTCAGTTGATATTTATTTTGCTTGGTCCAAAAGAATTGAGCATAGCTCCTTTCTCACAAAGACTGCAAGTGAGAGTACACAGTAACATCTCTTACAGTGTGAAAATGGCAAATGAAGGAAGAAATAAACATTTTAATCACTGCCTGCTATATCCAGAAAAAGAAGCAGTCATTCAAACTGTTATTAACGTAGTGATTATGCACTCATTTGCTATTTGTGTGTGTGAAAGTGTCAAACTTTTAATTCCTGATTTAAATGTTTAGCCTTGGTATGATGTCTGGAGATTTGAAAAACCTCAGTGAAGAACATTGATATTTAATTTGAAATCTGAAGTATATTTAAACCCAAATGCTGATCCAACTTAATTCTTCCAAATAACTTCAGCACTGAATATATTAATGCATATTTTGATGTGCATACTTGTGATTTGTCCATATTGTTTACAATACTGAAAGGTATGCATAATTCAAGTATTTCATACAAGACCTAGTCTGTCATGTTCTAGCTTACTTGTAGTATTTAGATTGTATAAACATGTTTCAGTGTTTGCTTTTGTTTTCTAGTATTATTGACTGTAGCTACTTCATACTGGTCATCACACTGAAAAAAAAATATCACAATACGTGTAAAACAGATTTCTGTTCTAAGCCTGTATTAATTCTATATGGAGTTTTCCCGCTTCCTACTATTAAAATAAATGTGTATTTTGCAGATTATTATTTGCATTATAATTGTTTTGAAACTCACAGTGTTTATATTGGTAATAGTAGAATTTTTTGTTCCTCTGAATTGATTTACAAAGTTCCTGATGAGTAAAACTGCTGCTTAAGGCCTAGAATTGGAGTTACATTTTTAGGCAAGCACACTCATGAGTACAAAGCATTATTTTGAAGGCACTTATGAATTGTTTCCTTGCTGACCGTTTTACAGTCTACATCAACATTAAATTGTCAAAATGAAGGAGTAGGACATAACTGCTACTACCCATTAGTGCACTGACCACAGACCTCACATTATCTCTACAGCTTTCGGACCCTATTATCCAACAGACTGCACTACATAATAACACTGCTATTTCAATGCCATATTCACTGCTAACTCTGTGCTGGGTATACAGATGACTGTAGAGGGCCTTATCAGGAGAGAATATACTGATAGTGGCGTTTGGTGGTATTCAGCGCTGTGTATTTGACTATGGTACTTCTGGAGGAATGTGGTTACAGTTACCAGCGGTATACACTACTGTCTGCTTGTTAGTGTAGGATCACAAAATTTGGGGGTGGAGTTGACAATATGTAAATATATGCATGGGTCTGTATTACTGAAATGTTGTAGTCCCTAACATGACATTTTCCAATTCTGTGGATTTAAGGTTTGTACATTTCATAAGATGGTTAGGAGAAAAATCCTAACATAATTAAAAGAATGCTTTGTTGGTTTATGTTATCAAAAATTATTCATAATTCAGTAGCTCTGTGGATGGTCTGTAATCTAAATTCCATAAACATAAAAATTCTATTAATAGGGAATAATGAAATTAAAGTATATCTTTCCATGAACGTGAAGATCAAAATGGTAGCTGATTTGTAACATCTAATTAAATTCAACTGTATGTGTTTGAAAGTCTGCATAAGAAATGAAGAATAGTTCAAAAGTTATACCCAAATCATCATTCATTTCCTATCAGCCAGATTACTTGAAAGCTTAATTTACCTAGCATAAAAAGAGTTTATTATGGATGTCAGAATTAGTGTTTTGATTTGGTTATGTCAGTGTAACTCCACAACTCAGTACAATGAAACATGTCTTCATTGTTTTAAATCTGACCAGAAAGGAAACAAGGGGGGGTTAAAGAATAGAGTATTCCTTAGACCAGATATTTTTACCTCCCTGATTTTTTTATCAAATTGAAATGTGATACGATTTTTTAAACATCCTTATAAAATATGACATTTTTAAAAAATGACTTAGATGCAAGTCTATATTACTTCATCGAAAACACTATTCAGAGAACACCTATTCATCGACCCCAAAACAGTGAATGCTCCTTTCATCAAACCAGTACATCATTGAAAATTTCCGTAGGGCAAATAGCTATCCAACATGCTGAACAATACACACTGTGAATATATCAAGCCATCAAAGTGGGGGGCTATGCCCCCCCACATCCCACACACCCCCTACTTATATATACCAACTCTGAGATTGCATTACAGTGGGGGAAAGGGCAATTTTCAAATGTTGGACAGCTAACTCTTTGCTCTGATAAACACATTCACTAATGTGAACGTTCAATAAAAAAGTGTTCACTGTTTTGGGGTCGATGAATAGGTGTTCACTGAATAGCATTTTTAATAAGGTGATATAGACCCCATGGATACACATAACACTTAGAAAAGAAAACAAACCATAATAATATTTACATATTGTCATGTAGTATACATATATGTTTTCTTTTTAACAATTTTATTTCACTCGATCATACATACATAAATTGCTCACTTCCTGCCTTCCCTTGTGAGCTATTTTGAAATTCAGCAAGGACATGATTAAAATCATGAAATATTTAAAATGGCTAAGATGCGAGTTTAAAACAATGGTATATCAAATTCCATTCAAAATGGAAAAGTAACACTACACGTAAACTGCTGGAATTTTCATTTGTTATTTTAGTGTATATATGTAAATGAATAACATTGTTTTTCAGTGAATGGATGCTGTTCTGTATTACAAATGTTCTTCATAATGAAGACTGCTGCAGTAACCTTACTAATATGGGTTATATATTGCAAAGGGCATAACAGCCAGCCAGCTTCCAAAGCTTTCGGGCACTTTTCACATGCCCAAACTGTCAAGCAGCTGGGAGCTTTACTGCTGCCAAAGTGTACACTCTGATGCTTTTGAGGATCGACAGTCAGTTTGTGCTTTCTTTAGCTGGGCAGATAAGTTTACTTTGGGGAAAAAACTTCCATTTTCTTATTTTTCTACAGATGTTTTACTTTCCTCTTCAGGACAGTTATTTTAAAGCTATGAGTGTTGTGTTTTAATGGATTTTCTCAAGACTGTAGCATACTTTTAAGCAAGCAGTTGTTTATGTCAGTTGAAAGCAGAACTGCTAAACTATTTTCTATGGAGAAATTGTGTTTATTTCAAAGTTGTGGAGCTGCAACAGTGCTTGAAATTTTTTTTCTGTGTTTTTTTCTGTCAAAAAAGTAACTTTTGTGGACTGGTAGTTTTACTGACATTTTTGCTTGTTTTCCCCAAGATAGAGGCACCATTTTTGGCTTGACCATGGAAGAGATTGTCACTACCTGTCCTTCTTCCAGCCACAAAAAGAAAAAGTTAAGCAAACAGCCTTTGCCACTACAATAGGCTAACAATTTTCCGTAGCCGCAGGTGCTCGACTCTGCTGTTGCATTTTGTTGTACCTCACACCACATATCTTTTACCCTGGATCCCCTCTGGTGTAGCACCTACAGCCAATATGGACCAGGGATTAGCTACATCCTCTGAAGCTGTTGGGGTCCCCTCAGTGGGCAAGGGAGAACCACTCTTGTCGGTCCTGGGAGAGGGAACAGGAAAGGTTTCCCTGTTGTGTCAGAATGCTGTGAACATCCCTGTGGAAGCAGCGGCTGCCATTAGTAACACAGTTGGCCCCATTTTTCCTCTCAAAAAGAAACAGAAAACCAAGCATGAGTCTAATCCTCCTCAAAATTAGATGAATAGGTGCAGCTTACTGGGACTGGCTCATGGTTTGATTCAGGCTATTGATCTTTCTTGTAGAGTAGTTTCTGATAAAGGAAAGAGGGATGCCTCCTTTCCGGAAGAGATTCCAGATTCTGAATCTGAACAGAAAGATGCAGGGGCAGACTCAGGGTTTTGTCCTCAGATTTCTGATTCAGACGCAAAGGAGAGCTTGCTTTCTGGGTCTCACTGGGGGGGGGGGTCTCTTTCTCTGAGACTATGGCTAGAACATCTCAGTCTTTTCAGTGGGAAAACACTGAGGGTTCCCAGTCCCTCAAAAAATACTATGAGTTGTTATGGAAAAAATTCCAGAGCCTACACTCATTGCTAATATCCTTTCTGCTTTAGAGGATGTGTCTGTTACTACCTGCAATTTTCCTGATAGCCAGCTGTCCTTAAAAAGGCAGATAAGATGTATAAAGTTCCTCAGTCTTTTAAATTTTTATACACTATTCCCAAACCTGACCCAGCAACTATAGTCTTAGTTGACTCCTCTGCTGCTAAGCACTTAGTTAATTCCAGTCCTCTTTCTAATAAGGATGGCAAATTATTGATAGATATGGGGAAAAGGGTATCCTTCTGCAACTTTGAATTTCAGTATTTTAAATTGGGATGCGCATGTTAAAGTTTATTATCATATTGTGAAAGTATGAGGAATATTTTATCTACAATTTCTTCTTGTGAAGAAAATTTTGTTTAAAATAACGTAGTTTCTTCTATTGCATAGGTCACTACTCATTGTTTACAGTGTGTATATGACTCTGTTGATACTTCTTCCAGGACTTTGGCCTGTGGTATGGTTTTAAGGAGGTTTGCTTGGCTGCATTCTTAGAACCTTCCAGATGATGTTAAAAAGGAGATTTTAAATTTTCCGTTGGATAGAACTTTAGTGTTTGGACCCTGTGCTGCAGAGGGGATCAAAAAGTGCGTTGAAAGAGGCAAGCTGATGCAGGGGAATCTCTACAATTTTCAGCTCTCATTTTCCAAATTGTCCAATGGATTTTCTTTCTCCTTATCCAATTTTAGCAAAAAACTGAATAAACAGACTCGTCAGAATTCAGGTAAACAGATGTTTAGGAAGTGGGAAGGAGGTTCCAAAAAGAAGTTTCAAACCTCCCAAAACCAAACACAGTGTAAGAAGTCTAAATGACTATTCAAGAGACCTTGTAACCCCCCCCCCCCCCCCCAGGCTGAGTTTTTCTTCCAGAAAGTCTGAAACTATATTTTTCTCTTTGGCATCCTATTGTTTCAGACAAATGGGTTCTAAAAATCATTCATTGAAGTGGGATGGCAGTGGGAGGAAATTTCTCCTTTACATGGGGCCATTCCTCATCCTGTAGATCAGACCATTTTGTTTCCACCTGTTCGTCATCACATGCTGCCCCAAGGAGTAATATAACCAGTTCTTTCTTCCCAAGTGGAGAATGTTTTTTATTCAAGGATGTTCCTAGTCCCAAAGATAGAAAAGTCATGGAGACCAGCTGTGGATCTTTCTTTCCTAAACCTGTTTGTCACTTCACAGCCTGCTGCATCTTCTTCCTCTTTCAAGTTTCTTGGTAACACTAGACTTAAAAGAAGCCTATCATCACATTCCAATTCATCCAGACCTTAGGCTTTTTTAAGGTTTTGTGTGTCTGGATAACATTATCAGTTCTGTGCTTTACCTTTTGGACTATCCATTGCATCAAGAAAATTCACAAAATGTCTAGCTCCAGTTATATCTCATTGCAAGCTACAAGATATCCACATTTTTCCATATTTAGATAACCTGCTAAACTTTCCAGAGTATTTTTCAAAATGACAGGAATCTCTCTCTCTCTCAGGTGAGAGATCTCTCGCACAAGCTGGGATTCCAAGAGAACATTCATAGGTCTTTTTTGATTCCCTCACCTAGGATGGTGTTCCTGGGATGTCAACTAGACACCTTGGTTCAAAGAGCTTTTTCTTCCACAGGAAAAAAAAGATCTTTATTTTAATCTATTTCTAAGGTTTTTCACTCAGACTTTAGTCACTGTGAGGGAATACCTCAAGATTTTTCATGGCATATATGATTCTCATGACACCCTGGCAAGACTTCACATGAGAAGGGTACAGTAGTATCTGAAATCTCTTTGATCCCAGCATCAGCACCCTTTAATTTTTTAGATCACTGTACTGGGGTCTGTCAGAAGAGAAATCACTTGGTGGATACAATAGCTTTCCTTAAATCAAGGTCTTCCTTCTCTCTCTCCCTGTTGTAAAGCACAGTCACCACAGATGCTTCAGACTTTACTTGGGGAGCAGTTTCAGGAAAGATAAAAGTGGGGGGGGACACCAAGAACAGATGCAAGCACATAAATACCAAGGAAATGCTTGCCCAGATCATGTCACTCAATTTTCTGAACCATATTTAGTCCCAAGGACTGCTTCAGTGATTACAGACAATACCACAGTGATGTGGTACACCAAGAAGCAAGGGGAGGGACCAGGACATATCCCCTTTGCAGACTAGCCATATTAGCTTGGGATATAACTTCACAGCATAATCTCCCTATACAAGCGTCCTACATTCAGTCAGAGCAAAACAGTGTGACAGACAAACTGAGCAGGACTCTTAGGAGGTCTTCCAAGATTTGCTCCCTCTGTGGGGAGTTCCTCAAGCAGACCTCTTTGTCTCCTCTCTCAACAATCAACTGGCAAAATTCTGTTCCAGGACTCCATGCAGGAAGGCCTGGAAGATAGATGCATTTTCATTTCCTTTTTTTTTTTTTTTGACAGGAATGTTCCTGTATGTCTTTCTGACCTTTCCACTTATTTCTAGGGTACTTCAGAAGATTCAAAAGGAATCCCCCTAGAACATTGTTTTAAATCCCTTCTGGCCCAGGCAACCATGGTTCTCCCTTCTTTTAAAATGGCCAGGGGCAATTAACACAAGCTTCCCCTCAGAATGGATCTACTCACACAAGAACAGGAGTGTTTGATATACCCCAACATCAATCATCTTCAAATGACTGCCTGGATGATAGGCTCTTAATTCCCTTTTATGCACCTGATTTTCTGACGTTGTGCGGCAGGTACTAATGGAAGCAAGAAAGCCTGCTACTAAAAGATCATAGATTAGCAAATGGAAAAGGTTTTCTACCTGATGCCAACAACATAACGAGCACCCACTAAGATTAGTTGCCATCCATACCATGGATGTCTGCTGCAGACACCTCGGGTACTAGCTTGACAGAAGTAAATCTTTCAGATCATCAGATCAATCGTTCATTTCTTGTGAAGGTAAGAAGGGACAACCATTGCCAAACAGACTATTTCCAAATGGTTGTCTAAGGCTATTATCTTTTGTTATACTCACCATAACAAATCTATTCTAGGCAGTGTCAAGGCCCACTCTACAAGGACCTTGGCTTCTTATATGGCTTTTTGCAAACAGTTGGATTCTAGAAGTGCTCTAGAGACTGCTGCTTGGTCCTCTGTACATACCTTTACAAAGCACTACAAGCTGGATTCCTTCTCAAGGTGTAGATCATGCTTTGCTTGGACCATTCTCCAGGGGCTCCCGGACCCTTCCCTTCCACCTTCCAAATATAATTAGCTATGGTAATCTACCCATAAAGCTAAGACTATTGCAGCAGTGATTAATATGAAGAACATAGTACAGTTATGTAAGTTGAACTTGCCATAACAGTAGATGTTTGAATGAACACTGCTGCAGTAGCTGCTCCCTCCCTCTATCTCCCCTGTTTTTGGTGTGTTTTTTATGCCAAGGTGTGTACATTTATTTTTTGTTATTCCTAGACATGTCCTTTTAGGACTCAGCCTCCCTCTGTCTGCTGGCAGGAAAGCTCTGAAGGGCTTTGTGCCCAAACTTGTCTTTTAGTCAGCTCAAGTTGCTTGGCAGTTTGGGGTGCATGGAAGGTGCCCTGAAGCTTTGGAAGTTGGCCGACTGTTATATCCTTGGCTGGATGTAACCCATACAACTAAGGCTGCTGCAGCAGAGATTATTTGAACATCTACTGTTATGGTAAGTTCAACTTACACACTTGTACTTTCTGTAATATCTAATTTTTTTAGAATTCTCCACTTACTTACAGTAGAAGGATAAATAGTACCCTTTCTTCTATCAATAAACGTCATGCATTTAATATGGCAACCAGGAGTATGCCATATTTATTGATATTAAGTTCCTTCTTACCACTTTTGATAACAAAAACATTATTTTTAAATATGCCAAGTAGTCAAAAATCACTCACTGCAAACATTAGAAACAGTATGAGGCAGAGGTTAAAAAACATCATACAGATGCTGTTTACCTGGGGTTTAAGTCTTTATATTTAGTCTTGGGAACATTTTGGAGTCATACAACAAAAAGAATTGTTGTCTTGTACAGTATAATTAATTTTTTACAATTTTTTATTGAAATGTCTAAAAAGCAACACAAGATACCAGTCTAATATATCATCTTTTGACTGGTGAAGATCAGTTTGGAGGTCTCCCTGCAGCACAGTAAAATGCAGAAAAGAGTAACCATTTGAAATGGCAGGACTCCCTAGAGTGAGTCTTAAAATGTGGAGACTGAATAGCCGAAAGAACAGACTTAAATATACTAAGTCTGAAATATTCCCTTTTCTCTGAGGCATGGCAGTCTTGGATTTGGTGTGTGTGCATGTATATATATATATATATATATATATATATATATATATATATATATATATATGGGTTCACTTCAATTCACTGAACTTTCAATTCACTGACTTTCATTTCACTGACACCATTTCACTGAAATTCATTTCACTGAAACTTCATTTCACTGAAAGTTCATTTCACTGACAACTATTATTACAAAGTAAATGGAATATGCCCCCTTCCCCACTGTAGTGCGACCCTGGAGTTAGAATATATAGTTAGGGGGGTGGGGCAGCCCCACCCATTTCATATGATATTCTTACGTTTTGATATAATATTGCTTAGTAAAAGAAAAGTAAGTGGGGGGCTGCGCCCCCCACCCCCCTAACTATATATTCTAACTCCAGGGTCGCACTACAGTGGGGAAGGGGGCATATTCCATTTTATTGCTAATAATAGTTGTCAGTGAAATGAACTTTCAGTGAAATGAAGTTTCAGTGAAATTAATTTCAGTGAAATGGTGTCAGTGAAATGAAAGTCAGTGAATTGAAAGTTCAGTGAACTGAAGTGAACCCATATATATATATATATATATATATATATATATATATATATATATATATATATATATAAAGTTCAGGGAGTGTGTGGGTGCAGGGGGGCTTGCACCCCCTGCAAAAAGCACTTTTAAGAAGAAAGTGAATTTCGAGTTTATCCCTTCTCTCATGTTTTCAGTGTTTTATTTTTTTCCTGGCCTTGCTGACATCTCAATAGGGAGCCACAGAAGAGTGCCCTTTATGTCCACCCTCTTGTCCTTATAAGTACTAGGGAAGACACTTGTTTTTCTTTTCTTTCCTGTTCTCTCACTCATCCTTTTGAAGACATCATGGGGAATAGCTACTCACTATGGCAAGTGTGTGTGTGTGTGTGTGTGTGTGTGTGTGTGTGTGTGTGTGTGTGTGTGTGTGTGTGTGTGTGTAGTAGTCTCTTGGGCCAACAGAATTGCAAAATGGCTGTTAAAACCAACCTTTCATGAACAGCAACAAAAAGAGCAGGTGCTTTTCACTTTGACATAAAAACTGGCTTTGTGTGTCTTTGCATGTTCAGTGTGTTTGGCAGATGAAGCAGGTGTAGGGTATATAAAAAATACGAATATCAGTTGTAAATATCTTGTTATAAAACACCTAGAGACCATGGCACTTTAGTTTATCTTTGTTTTTATAACTGGTGGGAAAATGAATCACTACATACTTCATCACAATCTACCTCAGAGAGTTGCAAATATTTAACTAAGGTGGAGGCATCACTCTCACAAAAGAATACAGTGTGTGAGCACCACACACCTTCACAGAATTCTACACAAAATGTGGAAAATGATTATATGCTGTGTCTGTAAACAAAGTATTTGCCTAAGACTCCAGGGTCAAAAAAAACTAGGTCTCAGTGAAAATTAAAATGTGCAAACCACACTACCACATCCATGGCTGAGAGTCACCAAGAAATACCTCCCCCCAAACCCAGTACACCTAAACCCACTTTTAATAATGTATCTTTGATTGGAGACTCCACAGTAGTACACACACACACTACTCTCACAAGGCTAGACAAAAATAGAGTGACAGTGACCTGTCTTTTGGGTGCCCAGTTGTCTGACATTTCAAGGGCCCTCAAGCTCCTTAAGATAAACGGTTATGACTGTGACATGATGATGGCAGTTCATGTGGGTGTAAATGACCTGGCATGCAAAACCCCTGAGGAATATGTATGGAGACACTTTCAAGCTCATCATACATATCACAAATAGAAGAAAGATTCTGGTATTGAGCTGATTCCTTCATTCTCCAAAACTGATGCCAAGATATAAAGAAAAGCTGATTGGTTTTGTGACACCCCTACACTGGCCCAGTAATGAAGGAGCCTCAATCCTCACCACTAGCACCAGTGAGGGATGTGCACATTGGGAGGATAACAAGTACACACACAGTAAAGTACAATTTCCCTTAAGAGCACACAGAGATTACAGTCAGTCTGGGGCTGGTTTCTCTCTCTTTATCCAGATCCCCAATAAGACTCCCCACTGGCACAGCTATAGGGTTAAGATCTCATATGAGTGGTGAAGCCAAACCCTCCAGTACCCTCTCGGTCCATCCAATGCTTTGTGTCCATGCCCAAGAAGCTGCTAAGAGTGGTTGGTGGCAGCTGGTACTAACTTATAGTCTGGGCAGAAGGGGGCATAGCTAGTGAAACTGTGCCAGCCTTCCCCAGGAGTGACGTTTAAGGCCATTTAAGAGTGGCCTGTACAGTGTCACCAAATACATATGCAAGTACTCTAAGAGCTTAAGTATCTCTAAGCAAACCAGCCATGATTAAAAGGTTTAACTATATTTAATAATAAATAATAAAAAAAACAATTCTCAATAACTCAGCACAGTGACAACATAGTTCAGAATCACAGGAAATATTTTAAAACAAATTGCAGGACAGTCTTACATAAATACAAAAAACATCTAAACTAATCTTACTAAGTTCCTATCTATCTCTAAGAGAAATCACGATAGTTTAAGTCTTACTTACTGAGCCAGACAAGTGCTAATGAGAGAGGATATTGTCAGATCCAAAAATAAATGCAAAATGTACAGACTCACTCTCTGAGATAGCTCTTAAATTATTATCAAACATTTCTGCTGTCTTATCTCAGATTACATCATTCTTTGTCACCTCTGTGTCAGAAATACTTATTTTTCAGAAGTTTGCCTGGAACTGGAAGTCGTAAAACAGTTACACATTTTTACCTTTGAAACATGTAATTATTTCTGTTTGCAAACAATAGAAAGAATTTCTAGCTGCAGACATTCTGTCTCCTAGCTGAGATAAACACCATTGTAAACAATTCACTTATTTTTCTTAGAGTTTGCAAGTTAACTCTATTCTTTTCCAGTAGGGTACACTGTGGTTACATTCTTGAAGCTCAGCAAATAACATACAATTTAACACACACATCGGTACCAGCAGTTTAATACACACACAACATATAGTTCTCTTACATTTGTAAGACAAGCCTATGGATCATATCAATATTCACAAATGACAGAATTATTTACAAAATTCTAGCTAACTGGGCTGGCAGCCTTCACAATCCCCCCCCCCAAAAAAAAATCTCAAGCTAGTTTTTCAAGTGACCTTTGAGAAATGTTGCTTGATAGGGTTGAGCCTATCTGGGAATACCATACCCCATTTCCTGTCTTGAGAGCCCATCTGCATTGGCATTGCTAACTCCACTGTGGTGCTGCACTGTCATATCATATGCTTCCAACCCTAGGCTCCACCTTAGTAACTTAGCAAATTGCTTGCTGGCTCAATGTATCCATGTTAGGGGGTTGTGGTCTGTAACTACAGTGAATTTTCTTCCATATAGATAAGGCTGAAGTTTCTGCAGTACCCACACTATGGCTAGACATTCCTTTTCTACAGCTGCATAGCATTCCTCCCTGGGTTGGAGCCTATGACTGAGATAAACCACTGTGTACTTTTCTCCCTCTGATAAAACCTGGCTAAGTACAGCCCCCACCCCATGATTCAAAGCATCCACCTGCACAACAAAGTATTTGCTGTAATCTGGACTGGCTACACAGGGAGTCCTCCCAAGCTTCCTTAAGCTTCTGGAATGCCTGATTACATGCTGGGGTCTACACTACCTTATCTGACCTGTTTTTCCTTGTCAGGTCTGTGAGGGGAGCAGCTATTGTACTATAACGGGGACAAACTTTCTATAGTACCCTGCTGTCCCAAAAAAATCCCTCACCTGCTTTTTGGTAACAGGTGCAGGCCATGCCTGAATGGCTTCCACTTTGGCTGGTTCTGGCCTGATCTTACCACTCTCTATGCTATATCCCAAGTAGGAGACCTCTGCCATACCCACCTGACATTTGCTGGGCTTAATGGTCAACCTTGCCCTCTGTAGTCTGCCCAGCACCTCCATGACATGCTGAAGGTGTTCTTGCCAAGAATGGCTGTAGATGGCAATATAATCTAAGTAAGCAAGGGGAAAACATCTCCTGCTCCTGCTAGGATATGATCTACCAGCCTCTGGAAAGTCGCTGGGGCATTTTTCATCCCAAAGGGCATCTTTGTGAACTCATACAAGCCAAAAGAAGTCACAAAGGCTGACCTCTCTCTAAAACTGGGAGTCAAGGGCACCTGCCAGTAACCCTTGGTAAGATCAATGGTGGTAAGATACTTAGCCCCACCCAGCTGGTCTAGGGCTTCATCTGTCCTAGGCACGGGGTAAGCATCTGACTCTGTGTGACTATTTACTTTCCTGTAGTCCACAGAGAACCTGGTGCTGCTATCCTTTTTTGGTACCAGCACCACTGGGGAGGCCCCAGGGACTGCTGGACTCCTGGACTCCTGAATTACCCTAGTTCCAACATTTCCTGTATCTCCTCACTCAGAGTCTGTTTGACTCTCTCAAGCACCCTATAAGGGGCCTGCTTAATAGGCCTTTGGGGTCCTGTATCCACATGGTGTTGCTCCAGGTGGGTGCATGCTGGTTTCCCAGTGAACATGTCCCCAAACTCCTGTAACACTGTTCAGATTTCTCGAACCTGGGTAGGGGATAGCTGCTAATACATTGCTACTCTTTCCACTGAAGTGTCAGTCCAAGCCTCACTGAGGCGATCAGTCACCAGATCCCCTCAGACTCTTCCTGCAATCCACTGCAAATACTCAGCACAAGGGCCTCCCTATCATGGTATGGTTTCATCATGTTATGCTACAATTTGTGCCCCTGCCTTCTGCCTAGAAGTTCTACCATGTAGTTAACATCACTGACCTTCCTTACCACCTTGTAGGGTCCCTGCCAAGCTGCCTGCAGCTTGTTGTATCTGACAGAAATGAAAACCATTACCTGCTGCCCTATGTCTTATCTCTAGCTCGAGCATTCCTGTCATACCAGACCTTTTTCTGATGTTGGGCTTCCACCAGGTTCTCCTGGGCCAAGCCCATGATTTCCCTGAGCCTTGTCCTGAGGTTTAGGACATATGCCATAACAGACTCCTTGTGAGATTCACACTCACCCTCCCACTCATCCCGAATTAAATCTAGAGGTCACCTCTCCCTATGCCCATACAACTCAAAGGATGAAAAGCCTGTAGATTCCTGGAGAACCTCTCTATAAGCAAACAACAGATAAGGTAAATTTTGTCCCAGTCCCTCATAAACTGGTCTGCAAATGCCCGTACAATCATCTTGAGTGTAGAGTTGAACCTCTCAACAAGACCATTAGTCTGGGGATGGTAGGGGGTGGTCTTTAGGTGCGTCACCCCACAGTACTTTTGCAGACAAGTCAGCAGATCTGACATGAAATTGGGACCTCTATCAGTCAGTATTTCTTTTGGGAAACCTACCCTGCTGAAAATCTCTAACAAAGCATTTACCACCTTTTCTTCCTCATTGGAGGACAGAGCCACTGCCTCAAGGTATCTGGTAGCATAATCTACTACCACTAGGATATACTTTTTCTCTATGGAACTTGGGGTACTCAGAGGCCACACAATATCCATAGCTACCCTCTGAAATGGCTCCTCAATCACAGACAAAGGCATCAAAGGAGCTTTCACCTTGCCTTCTGCCCTGCCTACCATTTGGCACTGTTCACAGGTCCTGCAGTACCCAGTTACATCTCTGGAAATCCCAGGCCAATAAAAGTTTTGTATAATATGACAGATGGTAGGCACTAGGCACTGCCAACTGCTGTATTCTCTCACCTTCTAGCCCTACCTCAGGGGTCCACTCTCTGTACAGCAATCCTTTGTCCCAGTATACAGATTCCCCCTTCCCTTGAGAATCAGGTGCTCACTAGCTACCTCCATCAAGCATTGTAATGCAGGGTCTGAGAGCTCAGCCATTCTCAACCCTCTCTTTGTAACCCTTCACAGCTCCCCTTCCACAGGAAGTCTGGTATCCTCTGACAGCGGTGCCACACTGTCAGCCTGGGTACTACTACTCACCTCTGCCCTTCCAATCACTCTGTCCAAGGGAACATCAGTACTCACAAGCAGCTGTGGCTCCCGTTCAATCTCACTGCTACAGGGTAGCTCCCTCCGTGAAGTAACCACCTCACCAGTCCTGGCTGCAAGTGTGCAGTCTGTCTGGGTTTCCCCCAGGCTACCAGACCCACATGCCTGTCTTCAAGCCTGACTGCGTAAACTGCATGAACATACAGTACTGCATTATCAAAATCATTCCCTATGAGGACATTTGCAGGGCTATCCTCAAACACACCTACTTGCTTGCTTCCTTTTCCACCCTCCCAGTCAAGGTGAACCCTTGCCAAAGGTATTTGGAATGGGGTCCCTCCTAAAGCTCTGGCTGGAGTAGACTGCCCAAGCAAGTAGTCTTCCCCTGTAAACATTGCAGGCTTCACAATGGTTAGGTCAGAGGCTGTCTCTTTCTTAGCCACAGTCTCTTTCCCATTCACTAAGATAGGCTATAACCTCTTGTGGTAGTTTGGTAGCCTTGCTTGTCATCTAAAACCAACTTAGTGCTGGCATTTTGTCATTCCCACTTACTGACTCTCCCACCTTTTGTTCCCTACCTTGCCTCCGTGGACATCTATATGTTACATGGCCCCACTGGTTGCATTTAAAACATTTAACCCTAGGTCTTGGTCATTTACCTGGACTAGTGGCTTCCCCTGCTACTGGCAGATTCTGTTCGACTAGTCTGGGCTGCACACCATGGGTTCCCTTAGGCCCATGAGCAGCACTGAGTGTCCCTTTCATCTACAGTAAGGCATTGTCTGTCAGCTAACGATGTTCTCATGTCCTCAGGCAAAGTCCTAAGGGCTTGTTCCCTCACCATATAGTCTGCCAGCCCTTCAAAAGTAGTCCTGACATCCATTCACCCACCTAAGAAAGCAAGTGCTTAGTTCAACAACATATTCACATACACTGTCATCTGCCTTGCATCTGTGCTCACAAAACCTTTTCCTATAAGCTTCAGGTGTTAACTTAAAACATTCTAGCAAACAGTTTTTTACATTTTAATTTAAGCAGTCATTATCAGACAGTTTGGAAAAAACAGTTACAGCTTTACCATGGAGTAAGGGGGTCAGGAACCATACACAGAGCCTTTGGTCAACATCATACTGTTTATATAACCTCTCAAACATATAAATGAAACTATCAAAATTATCCCCCTCTGTAAATTATAGAAGACATTTACTGACCTTTGTTGCTTCTGGGGTTTGGTTACTCCCTTCCCCATTGCCTCCATGACTCTGGTGAAGAGTCAGCATCTCCTTTCCATGTTGCCTCTGCATCTCCTTCTCCTCAGCTTCCAGGCATAGCAGTTTCTCATTTTCCTCAGTCTGTAGACACCCCAGTCTCTCTGATGCTGCTATTTCCAAACACTTGGCCTCTGGCGCAAGCTTTTTAACTCCAAATGGATTTTTAAGTCCTCTGTGGAAAGGTTGAGCTATCCATTCTCTGAGAGTTGTACATCCCCACAGCCAGTCTGATCGTGCTTCTGGTTGCTGTTCTCTGATGCAGCTGTGACTAAAGCTGCAATCGTGTCTACCTTAGTCAGCCAACTGGCTCCTTGTCAGCTTACCATACTTCTCTGCTGACATGCTTGCCTGCTCTCCCTAAGTTAACAAAAAAAGTAAATCAATTGTGATATGAACTCTGAATGTTCACTGTGTGGCTGTAAAATCACCTTCAGTGACCACTGTACACAAGCTACAGAAATTCAATAGCCACACCACTACAAGCCAATTAATATGTGATGTGGCTATCTCACCACTATCAACCAATAATATGTGATGTGGCTATCCCACCACTGCCAAACAATTAATATGGGATTCCCCTGCACTGGCCCAGTAATCAAGGAGCCTCAATCCTCACCACTAGCACCAGTCAGGGATGTGCACATTGGGAGGATAACAAGTACACAGTAAAGTACAATTTCCCTTAAGAGTACACAGAGATCACAGTCAGTCTGGGGCTGGTTAAGATCTCAGCTGAGTGGTCAAGCCAAAACTTCCAGCACTCTCTCTGTCCAACCAGTGCTTCGTGTCCCTGCCCAAGTAGCTCACACACACACACACACACAGACACACACACACACACACACACACACACACACACACTTGGAGATTTGATTTATATACAAACACACAGACACTCCTGGGGAAGGCTGGCACAGGTACACTAGCTATGCCCCCTTCTGCCCAGATTATAAGGTAGTACCAGCTGCCACCAACTGCTCTTATCAGCTACTATAAGGTCCTTCCCAAAGGGTGACCAATTATACTGTGTAATGTTACTATTATCGAAATGGTAAGTGTGCCCAAGACTTTTAATGTTATTTAAGAGTGCCATGTACAGTGTCACCAAATACATATGCAAGTACTCTAAGAGCTTACATATCTCTAAACAAACCAGCCACAATTAAAAGGTTTAAATATATTTTATAATAAATAAAAGAACAAGACAATTCTCAATAACTCAACACAGCGACAACAGAGTTCAGAATCACAGGAAATATTTTAAAACAACATTGCAGGACAGTCTCACATAAATACAGAAAACATGTAAACTAATCTTACTAAGTTCCTATCTATCTCTAAGAGAAATCATGGTAATCTAAGTCTCACTTACTGAGCCAGACAAGTGCTGATGAGAGGATGTTTTCAGATCCAAAGACAAATACAAAATGCACAGACTCATTCTCTGAGATAGTTCTTAAGTTATTATCAAACATTTATGCTAGGTTATCTCAGATTACATCATTCTTTGTCACCTCTGTGTCAAAAATACTTATTTTTCAGAAGTTTGTCTGGAACTGGAAGTTGTAAAACAGTTACACACTTTTACATTTAAAACCTGTAATTATTTCTGTTTCCAGACAATAGAAAGAATTTCTAGCTGCAGACATTCTGTCTCCTAGCTGAGATAAACACCACTGTAAACAATTCACTTATTTTTCTTAGAGTTTGCAAGTTAACTCTGTTCTTTTCGGGTAAGGTACACTGTGGTTACATTCTTAAAGCTCAGCACATAACATACAGTTTAACACATACTTCTGTACCAGCAATTTAATACACATATAACATATAGTTCTCTTACATTTGTAAGACAAGCCTATGGATCATATTAATATTCACAAATGATACAGAATTATTTACAAAATTTTAGCTAGCTGGGCTGGCAGCGTTCACAGTTTTCAACAACTGGCTAAGTAATTAGTTTCATTTGAGGGGGTCCAGTACATGTCAGCATGGGATAACGTGCTGCACAGCCCTACTTGCTTTGCCAAGGATGACTTGCTCTTCTCATTCCAGGGCTTCTGCATATTTCCTAAAGCCTTTGCTGCCGTGTAGTGCCTTTTTTTACACAGAGTCAATCTAATGGCTCTTCCAACCTAAAATGCAAAGCAAATCAAACACTGGACGATAGCAAGGAAGTGCTGTCCAATGCTAGGAGTCTAAATAAGAAATTGCCTGAGCTTGAAACCTCCTGCATTTGGAGAACATTCATGTGTGTTATTACAGAAACTTGATTTAAAAGTGGAGAAAGCCTCCCATCTATATCAGGGTTTTGCACCTACCACAAGACCTGGTCTATACAGATATAATATCTGTATGCATTGCCTCACTGGTATACCCTTCTCCAGTCAAGTCTGACCACAAACTGGTAACATTCTCCTTCAAAATTCCCAAACCATCAGATGCAATAAAACAGTATTCAGAGACTTCAAACATAACAAACCTCCAATAATCCTATTGTGACATCTCAAAGTTCAGGTATAACTATAACTCAAACTGTTGAGATGGATAGTAGTTATGTAAATAAATTCTAGGCTTACCTAGAAAACTATTAATCTGATGGTAGCTACCAGAACTAAACAAAATGGGAAATGTGAGAGCAAATCAGCCTAGTGGTCCACATGAATAAATACATACTAATACAGTAAAAGGGACAAGTTTTTCAGAATCTACATCAAAAGACCCACAAATCAAGGTCAACATCAAAAGCATATCTTAGGTATTGAAAAATACCATCCGTTAAACAGATGCATCCCGTGAAATTAGACTGGTATCAGAAGATAAGGAAAATTACAAACCCTTCTTTACATAAATCAAGAAATTAGGAAACAACACCCAACATTGTACAGTGTCACCAAATACATATGCAAGTACTCTAAGAGCTTACATATCTCTAAACAAACCAGCCACAATTAAAAGGTTTAAATATATTTTATAATAAATAATAAAAGAACAAGACAATTCTCAATAACTCAACACAGTGACAACAGAGTTCAGAATCACAGGAAATATTTTAAAACAACATTGCAGGACAGTCTCACATAAATACAGAAAACATGTAAACTAATCTTACTAAGTTCCTATCTATCTCTAAGAGAAATCATGGTAATCTAAGTCTCACTTACTGAGCCAGACAAGTGCTGATGAGAGGATGTTTTCAGATCCAAAGACAAATACAAAATGCACAGACTCATTCTCTGAGATAGTTCTTAAGTTATTATCAAACATTTATGCTAGGTTATCTCAGATTACATCATTCTTTGTCACCTCTGTGTCAAAAATACTTATTTTTCAGAAGTTTGTCTGGAACTGGAAGTTGTAAAACAGTTACACACTTTTACATTTAAAACCTGTAATTATTTCTGTTTCCAGACAATAGAAAGAATTTCTAGCTGCAGACATTCTGTCTCTTAGCTGAGATAAACACCACTGTAAACAATTCACTTATTTTTCTTAGAGTTTGCAAGTTAACTCTGTTCTTTTCGGGTAAGGTACACTGTGGTTACATTCTTAAAGCTCAGCACATAACATACAGTTTAACACATACTTCTGTACCAGCAATTTAATACACATATAACATATAGTTATCTTACATTTGTAAGACAAGCCTATGGATCATATTAATATTCACAAATGATACAGAATTATTTACAAAATTTTAGCTAGCTGGGCTGGCAGCGTTCACAGTTTTCAACAACTGGCTAAGTAATTAGTTTCATTTGAGGGGGTCCAGTACATGTCAGCATGGGATAACGTGCTGCACAGCCCTACTTGCTTTGCCAAGGATGACTTGCTCTTCTCATTCCAGGGCTTCTGCATATTTCCTAAAGCCTTTGCTGCCGTGTAGTGCCTTTTTTACACAGAGTCAATCTAATGGCTCTTCCAACCTAAAATGCAAAGCAAATCAAACACTGGACGATAGCAAGGAAGTGCTGTCCAATGCTAGGAGTCTAAATAAGAAATTGCCTGAGCTTGAAACCTCCTGCATTTGGAGAACATTCATGTGTGTTATTACAGAAACTTGATTTAAAAGTGGAGAAAGCCTCCCATCTATATCAGGGTTTTGCACCTACCACAAGACCTGGTCTATACAGATATAATATCTATATGCATTGCCTCACTGGTATACCCTTTTCCAGTCAAGTCTTACCACAAACTGGTAACATTCTCCTTCAAAATTCCCAAACCATCAGATGCAATAAAACAGTATTCAGAGACTTCAAACATAACAAACCTCCAATAATCCTATTGTGACATCTCAAAGTTCAGGTATAACTATAACTCAAACTGTTGAGATGGATAGTAGTTATGTAAATAAATTCTAGGCTTACCTAGAAAACTATTAATCTGATGGTAGCTACCAGAACTAAACAAAATGGGAAATGTGAGAGCAAATCAGCCTAGTGGTCCACATGAATAAATACATACTAATACAGTAAAAGGGACAAGTTTTTCAGAATCTACATCAAAAGACCCACAAATCAAGGTCAACATCAAAAGCATATCTTAGGTATTGAAAAATACCATCCGTTAAACAGATGCATCCCGTGAAATTAGACTGGTATCAGAAGATAAGGAAAATTACAAACCCTTCTTTACATAAATCAAGAAATTAGGAAACAACACCCAACATTGTTCTTAACATTCAAAGTGGAACTACATACTTAGATCTAGTGGATATTGCAAATATACTGGCAAACAAATTCAGTGCAAATTTTACCACAGCGACATCTATATAACACCCACATATCCTTAATGAATACCCCCCCCCATTTTTCACTAAAGAACATTTGCAAACGGTATTCTGTAAATCAACAATTATATCTTCTATGAGATCTGATAATATACCAGGCTGTCTGCTGAAAAGCACTAGTACTGGTGAATTTATTATAGCTATTCAACCCGAGCTTATCCATCAGCTTTGTCCCCAAGGTATGTTTCACAGTATTTGTGATTCAACTTCACAAGGACAGGCCCTACAGGAGAGCCCAGAAATTACAGACCCATCAGCCTGACAAGCCTCAACTGCAAAGTCATGGCACAAGTCATAACTGACCTGATAAACTATTATTTTAAAAATCTTATAAGACTTAACCTTCAGCTCTTTGGCTTTGTTAAGGGTAGAGCCTGTCTAATGAGCTTGGTAATTTTTTTGAGGAGGTAACTCAAGCCATGTACTCTGGTCACACTGTCCACACAGCATATCTTGACCTCACCAAGGCATTTGATATAATACTTCATGCTAACCTAATTAAGAAGCTAAATGCATTCCAAATTATTCCCTATGCAGTTAGGTATCTAGCAAATTGGCTGAGGGATGGAAACCACACATTGGGCATGGCAGGCACATCTTAAGAGAGCATGAACGTGACCAGTGGGGTTATACTTCTGTAATCTTTAATTAAAAATAAGGACCTCTGGTTAAACAAGTTTACAAATGATTGTAAACTGGGTGCCATACTCAAATCCCCTTCTGATATGCAGAAACTACATCTTGAACTTACACATGTTAATCATTTGATGTTCATAAAGGGGTTAAAACTAAATGCTAATGTATAGTACGGAACACCCCAATGAAGATGTTGTGAGAGATCTTGAGACATGGATAGATAACCCCCTCTCCTTTGATCATCATGTTGCAGCAATAGGTAGAAAATCCTTTCTGGCACATTTGATTGGAAAGGGTACCTCCTCTAGATCCAAAGATGTCCTTACCTCTTTGTAATCAACACTGATCTGGCCAGTCATTGAATACTATGTCCAGTTTGGGATGTATCTTACCAGACATGACAAGCAGTTGGAGAGACCCCAAAAGTTACTGACAAAAAAACAGTCCTGAAAGACCTGAGTTACCAAGAAAGGCTGGAGGATTTGCTGCTGTATTTATGTCCTATATGCTCTTTAAGGGTGGTCTGTGCTTAGCCTTCTGGTTCATTAAAGATATGTCAGCCCAAAACATTTTATATCCCTACAAATCAAACAGTCCAGCAAATGTTAGGACCATAGCTCTCAACCTGCTTCAGCAAATACACAAATCTTGATGGAGAGACGGATTTGTCACAGAGTGACTACCTCTTCTTTTAAAAACTTCCATTCCAAACTTAAGTTTAGATTTGGGGTGGTTATTCATAGGTTCAACTCTGGCATGACTGGCATATTACCATTAAGATTAAACATGTAAGAGGTAATCGATGGAGTATATAGTTTATATATTGGAATATTAAGTAGCCAGGGTTTTCTGGGATGAATGTAGTAGTGCAACCATGGTAGTTAGGTGACATATGCACTTATATTATTCAATTAGGAATTGTTTAAACTGATGACTGACTTGATTGATTTCTCTTATTTCAATAAGATCAGGTGGCAGTCATTGTCACATCTTAGGAGCAAGAATAGAAAAGCTGTGGTCTGTAAAATTAAGTTTATTGGATGGAGTTATGAGAAGAGGTCCATTAGTGGATTGGCTTTGTAGGTTGTACTGTGGATTGGATATAGTCGGCCTCATAGCTAGGGAAATGGTGTGTTTATGCATACAAGTTTAAAAAGAAAGGAACCAAGAAGGAGGCTGACTTTGCCATGAAACAGTAGATAATTTGTTTTTTTCTAAGGTGTTACAGTGATGTTCATTCCAAAGGGAGATGGTAATGAAATGACAGATTTTATTCAAAAGAGACTGTAAGGTGGCATTTTTTTCTAAGTTTTTTTTAAGGTTGAGAAATATTTTTTAGAACAAATCTAATTGTTTAGCTGTAGAATGTCAACTTGACGTTGATTTTGGATGATATAAGAAGGGTTGACTCTGGGACTTTCCAAGATGGCTGCACATTGATCAACAGCTTAACTTCAGCTAGCCTAGTGTGAAAAACAGAAACTGAAATTCAAGGGCCAGGAGCTCTGTCACCTTTAGTAAATTCAGTTACTGGCTAGTAAGTACACTGCCTGAATGCCAGCA
This sequence comes from Protopterus annectens, assembly GCF_019279795.1. Classification (NCBI taxonomy): domain Eukaryota; kingdom Metazoa; phylum Chordata; order Ceratodontiformes; family Protopteridae; genus Protopterus; species Protopterus annectens. The sequence goes on along the minus strand of NC_056735.1, from coordinate 277,696,197 downwards.
AGGAAGAAACTAAGAGAACCTGAAAGAAAATCAACTGGAAAAGGTGAAGAGAAAATATTGTCTGGGAAGAATCCTGCAAACCTTTCAGCAGAAAACGTTGATTCTGACAAAACTGCGGCAAAAGGGCAAAGCATTAAAAGGGAGACAGTAGAGTTTTTGTAAAAATTGATTATTCACTGTACAGCAGGAAGTAGAGACAGAAATTTATTCCAGTAAACTGGGAGTGTTGAGAGGCAGGTCTGAGATTCAAGCTGATGTATCCTGCTGTCTTTGGAATATTTTTCCTGGAAGATCAAATTAATTTTTTGATGCAAAACAGGCTAAGGGGGAAATACAAAAGTTTGCCCAACAAAAAGTGAACCATCAAGCAGAAGGGGATTCTGCTTTTCATTTTCTGACAATAAAGCACACAGAGAGACTTTGCCAGTGAAAACGTTTCCACTGTTCCAAAGGAAAATGTTTGAGAGACAATAAAAAGTACAGGACTTGACCAGAGGAATTCAGAATACCTTGGAAGTGAATCAGACTCTAGAGTTGAGAGATGGAGATGAACAGGAAGACCAGCAACATGGAAATTGATGAATAAATGTGAGGCTGCAAAGCATCAATCACTTACGGCTGTATAAGGTGGAAAGAGTGGACTTTTGTTGACTTTTTAAACTTATGGGGGACTGAAAAACATTTGTTTTACTTCATGCCATTAATATTTGGAAAGGCACTGAGGGAAGGAAAAGAAGGAAAATGTAAGTGTAAGTAAAACAATTTCTGCATTTTTATGAACATTTTCACAACACAAACTGCATGTTTTATAGTAAAGTACTTTTAGTTGTTCTTTTATGTAATAAAGTTATTAATTAACTAGATGCCTTTTGTTTCTTTTCTTCTCCTCTTTCTTTCTCTTTTTTTGTTATTAAAAATGTAGGCATTACACTGAAAAAGAAGAAATGCTAATCAAAAGCATGTTTAAGTTAATAGGCTGTACCCTTTGGTTGTTGAAGTGGGTGATTGAGTGCAAAAGTACAGAGATCATAATATATGTAAAGCTATGTATTCTCACCTTTGCATAGGTGAACGTCTAAGTTAAGACCCTTGTCTTAATCTAATAAATTGTAAATGGAGACAAGTAAATATGAGAACACTAAATATAATGAAAAGTTTCCCTTTAGCAATAAATGTTTCAGCTTGTCTTTCAGGCAGCAGAGAACTACTGTCTTTTTCTCTTACATTTCCATGTAGACAAGCTGATAGTAGGGCAATAAAAGCCAGAACAATGTTTTTTTCAAGGCTACAAGTTAATGTTTTCTGAAAGCATGCAAGTTGTTTTCACATTTGGAATGGGAATAAAGTTAAAAAAGAACAAACACCAATTAGTGTAAGTAGAAGCACAAGTAATAATGTGTCTTAGCATAGATAATCTGAGTTTCAGGTTAATTAAAGCCTGTGCTAGCAGCTGTCTTTTTAGGACATATGTTCATATTAGGAGGGTTAAACTTCAGAACTTCATTATTTAATATGTACATAGTAATGTGTGTTTGTATTAAAAGGTTATCGGGACGTTCCTTTTTTTTTAAGGTTTTACTAAAAAAGCCTTATAAAATATGATAGAGTTTCCAATGTTGTTGATAAGAAAAAGTGTTTAAAGGATGAACCTGTCAAACATCAGTGGATGCATGTATCACAAAAAGTGGAAGTAGACATTTAAAACAGCTGCCATATGTAATAAGTGGGAACAAGCATTTTGTACCATAATGGCTACACTTTCTTTATCTTGGAATGTGAATGGTCTCACAGATATAAACAAAAAAGAAAGAACATTGAATTATATTAATAAATGTGCAAGTAGCAATAGTGCAGGAAACACATTCGGAAAGAACTGTATGTGTTTTTTGAACAAGGACATTTGTATTAAATTGTCACTTATGAGAAAGACAATCATACATTTATAAAAATGAAAACAAACCATATTGACATATTTTCTGCTACAAACATTATACATCACATATAATCTATCCAGTCGTTGTCATTCAAACATTACATAGCTCATCCAATTCCTGTCTTCCCTTAAAACTCATTCCTCCTCCAAACCATTATTCTGAATGTATTCTTCCCACAAATCCCATTTTTTCTATATAATTTGCTCCTACTTTTTTCTAAAAATATCACTTCCAGTTGTTTTATCTCTGCTAATATATTCATTGCTTCTAATACAGTTAGTTTAGACTTTAATTTCCATTTTCTAGGATTTACTTTTTTGGCAGCCACCAGAAATAAACTCAGTAAGGCCTTACGATGTCTAGGTAGGTGTGATTCTGTATCACAGCTCAAAAAATGATTTCCTCAGTTACACCAATTTGCTCAAAAAGTATTTCTGATAAAATAATCTGCCAAATCATTGTTGTCCCAAAATATGTTTCCAATTATCTCTCTGTTCCCCATCATAATTCAAACATTTGCAATTTACAATCTACCTGAGGAAAAATGGTTGGAGTCTGCTTGGGGTATAAAACCACCTATGCAAATTCTTCCAAGAAAAGATCCCAAATCTTCTAGACTTTGTTGCATATTTGGGAGCGATATCTATATATATATATATATATATATATATATATATATATATATATATCACTCATTGTTGCTTTAAGTGCTTACCAGTCTCTTTTCCCAATCCTTTGTAACCTCCTCTGATTTATTTCTATAATTATCATGCAATATTTTAATATGCCCTAATAATTATCCCTTTTTAACAGCAGCTTCTGTTCTAGATTCTAATTAACTCTGCCAGTGCTGGTCTTTCACTTAGGATCCCTCTATTTATTTCACCTTGCCTATACTCTGATATTGATCCTTGATAGGTAAGGCAATCTCTAGCCTGCAGTCCAAATAAATTATTGTTTTTTTTTCCCATTTTATTATCTTTCTTTTTCAGTTATTTGCTCCCAATACTTTGTTTCTTTTGACAGTTTTCTCCAGTAAATTCCAGCCCCTTCTTACCCATTCTCTGTAAGCCTGATTGCAGTCACCCTATTGGCAGAATATTCTTTCTCCATCCCCATGTTGGCTTAGTTCTTAGAATACTTTTTGCTACTTTATAAATATAATATTTTGTATGACTATTGTTATTCTCCTTAATGATCTGCATCCAAAATCCCAGTCTCTCATTGTTTCTTGTGCCCCCCCCCCATTTCATCATCTTCCATTTCCACTCTGAATTATAGCTTTCTGCTTGTGCTATGTACAGGATCCTTGTGTAGCTAGCATACTAATTATATCCTTGGATTTCTGAGTCCCTTATTTTCTTTGCCAATGGTTCTAAATATAACAAAAATAACAAAGGGGAAAGAGGACGCCCTTGCTTGGTTCCTCTACTCAAACAGAACTTATCAGAGATGACCCCCCCCACAAATATATTTTAGTTTTTGCCTCAAATCCCTCATATATCCTCCTAATCAGCCTTATAATTTTATCAGGGAATGCAAATGCTTCAGTTGCCCTACTCATAAAATCCTGTGTCTATATTACCTGATCGAACTTTTAGGTAATGTTGAAAAATTAAAACAGCGAATGGTCGATTTAATGTAGGGAATGAATTCCCTTGGAAGCAAAAAAAAAAATTAAACCAAACCCCACCTAACTTATATACCAACTCCAAGATCGCTCTACAGTGGGGAAAGGGGCAAAATCCACATAACGGCCAAGGGAAGTCTTTCCCTGAGTTAAATCAGCCATTTGCCATTTTTTGCTTTCGTTATTACCAGATCAGCATTTAGGTATTCACTAACCTAAATGTTCAATCAAGTAATAGGAGCCCCAAATCCCAGCCTATGCTGTTGAATACTTTTTCTGCATCAAGACCCACCACCAACAGTTTTCTTACATTTTTTTTATTTAATTAATTTAATTTTTAATTTTTAAACTTGTAATACTTTTTTATTTTTTTAATTTAATTTAATTAATTTTTTTTAATTTAATTTAATTTTTTTTACATTCTCCTTCCCTCTGGATCATCATTGTTCTATTAATGTTGTCAAATGTTTGCCTTCCTCCACAAAACCACATTGATCCATATCTATCAATTTTGGCATCACCTTTGCCATTCTTTTAGCCTCTATGCACATAAACACATTAAAATCATGATTTAGCACCAAAATGGGTCTATATAAAGCTGGATCTGATGGATCTTTACCATCTTTAGGTATTACAGCCACCATTGTTTTCTACCAGGATGTTGGTGCTTTTCTTCCTTTTAAAATACTATTAAACAAAAACTTTCAGATCTTTATAACTGTCTTCCTTCTAGCTTCCAAACTTTAACAGGAATGCCATCTATTTATGTGGACTTTCCTGTAGATCGGTTATACATTTTATTTATTTATTTTACATTTGTTGACCGAGTTTGTCCGACTGAGCCAACTAGCCCTTTTTCAGAGGAGCCCCAGGGAGAAAAGCTCCACAGGTTATACAGATTATAATTTATAAAAGTAAACAATTATCAGCAAAAATTACATGAAATATTCAAAGAAAACATACATGAAAAACAAAGATTTACAAAAGAATAATAGTAGTTTTCTCACCAAATTTAAAAACTTACATCGTTCAGAAAGGTATATAAATAGTGTGCTTAGGATGAAGATTTAGGATGATTAATCAGAGACTAGGTCTATGAAGTTAGAGAAAATTATGATGATAAACAGATGGGGAGCTGTCAAAGGAAAAATATACTTTAAAAATTATCAATACACGGTAGGTTCAGGTTAAGGCACTTTAATCTTGCAGCAAGGAGACAAAAACGTGCTAATACAGAGTTTGTCTAACTAGAATCAGGAAATGCAGGCATTTTTATACATTTTCTAATAAGACATTGCCTACCAAGCTGACGTAGTAAATCACAAGTTTTAACATCATCATTCCGTAGTGCTTGTTTATATGATTTTCTGCTTGTACTATCAATTTTTGTGAGAAACTTCCTAAAAAAAACAACGTGGCCTTGGCTACCACCGGTTAGATATATGCAATGTTACCATTCAAGGTACTATGGCTAATTTGAGCACAAAGCAAGTATAGATTGCAGTTCATTTCTCCAACAGTCCTTTGTCTATGTTATCTCTAACTTCTGCAGCTGTGCGTGTTCTCATACTTCGAACAGAGCTAATTGTTCAAAATCATTACATTACAGAATATAGCATTGTTCATTCTTTGCTTCCTGACCTAGCAGATAACCACCTGCTTCTCAAATACATTTCCAAAAGGCATAAACATGAATATTGCTGTGCTAGCAATTACTAGGTCAGAGGGCATCTTGCAAGTTTCAGAAAGCACACTGCAGTTTCAAAAGCATCTTTTAGTCTCATATGAAATTCAGCTGTATATAAAATAGTGCATATAAAATAGAATGAAAAATGTGTTAACTCATTTAGTTTCTAATTAGCATTAAGCACACACATTAATACATATTATTCTGACATTTCCCCCCTGTTAATACTTTTTAATTCTATTTTCAAAAGAATAAACAGTTTGCTTCTTCTCCTAACCTTTTCCATTCAGGATTTTCAGTTAAGAGAGTCATTCAGTTTAAACTTATGAAAGTGTTTCACTTTTCAACAATTCTTCAATTTCAGTACTTTGATACAAAGTCTCAGAAACTGATATATCTATAAATTTTTGATTAACTTTTTCATGCAGGGAATACCACAACAAATGCATGCTCCTAATAGGAGTAATCCCACACAAATGGCAATCAGGATGTTGATTAGGATGAAACCCCACCCCCCCCAAACAAATTCTGGAAAAAGTTCATCAGAGGGTTTGGGCCTGGTTTGGTCATAGTCGACACTTACTGGATCACCTCAAGATGGTTGTTTATTTCGTGCTGGTTGTCAGGAATATATGAACAGCATTCTTCTTTGATTAAAGCACACGTATCATCTCTCGGCCCTAGGGTGAAGTTGAGAGCCATGCGGTTCTGAAGCACCACAGTTCTCATAGCATTCAGTTCATCAGTCACTAATTCGAGAGCAGAAAAAGTTGCATTGCTCATAACTTCGAGAAGTTTAGACAGTTTTCTCAGCTCCCAAATCAATTTCACTGCGCCATATGCAGGGACTATGCCTTCCCATGATATAATGGTGTCACTCAAGTCCATGTGTGTCAGTTTATCTTTGTTTTTTACAGAGTTATGGTTTCTCCATCCTGCATCGATTCGTCCTACTGGATTCTCGGGTCTCTTAATTGGACTTCTAGGTTTACTGCTGACCTATCTGACATTTCAAATTTTTCCCTGAGGCAAAGCTGCAGTGTGTCGTATGGCCGGAACCAGGTAACCCAAAAAACAACTGCCGGACCAATTCTCAGGTAGCCATTTATATGCTTTTTTTCCCACAAACAAAATAACAATTCTCTACTTTAGTATTGATATAAGCTTGCCCTGCATGAAACATTTTCTTATCAATAATAGAAAGCTGCTTTAAAAGAACAGGATTATGTTGTATCTCATCAACATTTCTATGCATTTTAGTGAAATATGCATCATAGTTTCTATCACAAATAGTTTTAGTCTTACTGGGTTTAATATAACATTTATAAGAAACAGTCACATTGCAATTGCTCCAACCCACCTGAATAGTGTCATTCTTGTAAAAACATACAATCCCTTTTTGTGTAACAGGTAGGTACAATGCTATTTTGTCTTGTGATTTCACAGGTGTAGTATCAAAAATCAAGTTTTCCCAGGTCTCATTGACCCCTAGGGGGACAGCAATCATTAATAATCCCCCCTATGCTGTTGGTATAGCTGTGCAAATCCAGCAGTTCGAAACATTGAAAGTCTCAGCATACACATATTTAATTGCTTGGTAAGTGTTAAAGTTTGGATGCCAGTCTATGAGTAATGCATCACATTTGATCAGTTCAACTTTTGTGGCTGGGAAAAGGAAAGGCCACAGCAAAAAGATCAATGTTATCAGTATAGCTATCAGAATAATCATGCAAATTTTCTGAGGTTGTTCTGCATCTCTGTTTACTCTATACCTGGTCATTTTGTTCTTGTTGTACAACAGTAACAAGGTTTTTGTCCAGTTCAAAGTTTTTAACCAGTTTACAATGTGTCAAATGAATCCAGGACGCTTGCTCTGTGATCTTACTGCAGTGGGTGTCGACAGTAGTACCTGGTACGGCCCTTCCCACTTCGGAGAACTCAAGTTCTTTTTCTTCATGACCTTCACACAGATCCATGCGCCTGGGGCTACTGCTGCTTCCGATGGTCTGGTTTGCTCTTTATCTGAAACAGAATTTAACTGCAAAAGTTTTTTATTTAAAAATCGCCTCATATACTCTGCAAGTGAACTGTCAGCCTCCTGCTCTGCAGGCATGAGAGGTTTCCATTGAGGTGTATAATATGCCCTCCCAAACAGAACTTCAAAAGGAGTTAACCCTTTTGCATTTGGAACAGTTCTCATGCTCAACAGTGCCAGAGGTAGACAGTGCACCCAGTTCTTTTGTGTCTCACTAATCAATTTCCTAAGCTTGTTTTTCAAAACCCCATTATGCCTCTCTACTAATCTTGCAGATTGGGGGTGGTATGCACAATGATTTTTCAGAGAAATCCTGAAATAACGGCTGAGTTGCTGTATAGTTTGATTTACAAAGTGTGTCCCATTGTCACTATAAATCTTTTCTGGTATATCAAATCTAGGAATAATTTCTTTAACGAGGACTTTTGCAACAGTAGCTGCATCTGGATTTTTACTTGGAAAAGCTTCCACCCATTTGGAAAACATATCTATAATGACAAGGCAGTACTTCTTATTTTCGCATTTGTTCAGCTTTATAAAATCCATACAAATAGTATGAAATGGATACGGTGGTGTAGGGAAACTCCCCTGATTAGGTTTCAATGCCCCTTGTGCATGATGCTTGTTACAAACATGGCATGCTGCACAAAAATTTTTTGTGTAGTTTGTAAATCCATACGTCGTAAACACTCGATTCACTAACTGTACCATCCACCCTGTTGAGACATGGCACTGCCCATGGCTCAACAAAGCTGCATATCTAAACAAGTTAGATGGCAAAATCAGTTTCTTCTCTTTGGAGATGTACAGTCCCTTCTCAAGGATTGCTCCTCGTTTTATCCACTTTTGTTTTTCTACATTTGTAGTAAGTGTCTTCATTGTTTTTAACATTTCTAAGTCTAAAATCTCAGATGGTTGTAATTCCTCACTCAAAAGAAATACTTCTGAAGCTGAAGCTGCTTGTTTTGCAGCTGTATCAGCCCTTGCATTACCTTTTGAAATTCTATCCTGTTGCTTGGTATGAGCTACGCATTTGCAAATAGCTACTTTCTGAGGTAACTGAATAGAGTCTAACAAATCTAAAATAAATTGCGCATGATTAATTGGTTTACCAGTAGATGTTATCTTTCCTCTATTTTTCCACTGCTGCGCAAAAACATGTACAGTAGAAAAAGCATACTGACTGTCAGTAAAAATGTTCACTATCTTACCTTTTGCCAAGGTACATGCCCTTGTCAAAGCAATCAATTCTGCTGCTTGTGCAGATAAGTTGTGTGGTAAAGGCTTTGCTTCTAAAATCTCAGTATCAGAAACTACTGCATACCCCACTAGATTCTGTCCTGTAGGACCCCTCCTGCACGAGCCGTCCACATAGTATGTCACCTCGGCATCATCCAAGGGAACATCTGTAAGATCTTTTCTAGGTAGTGTCTTTTGCTCAATCTCCTGCAGGCAGCAGTGTGGTTTGCCATCTGCAGGGGTTGGGAGCAAGGTTGATGGATTCAAAGTTGTGCATCATTCAATTGTCATATGAGGTTGGCTCAACAGTATAGTCATACAGGAAAGATGTCTAGCAGGAGAAAGATATGCTACTTTTTCTTGCAGTAAAATAATCGCGACTGCATGAGGCACTCTCAATGTGAGAGGGTGGAACAATACTACTGAGGCTGAAGCCTGCACTGCCATTGCAGCTGTGACTACTGCTTGTACACAGTGGGGCAAGGATTGCACCACTGGGTCTAGCTGTGATGAATAGTAAGCTATGGGGCGTTGTTTGTCCCCATGCTGTTGTGTTAACACTGATGTCATATAACCTTGCTTACAATCTACAGTTTGGAAAAATCGTTTATGATAGTTTGGTAATCCTAAAACTAATGAAGAAGCTATCAGTTGTTTCAATTTGCAGAAAGCTGATTCTGCTTCTGGTGTCCACTGTAATAAATCTTGTGCTGCCATCGGCTTTTTGAATATCAAGTTGGTCAGCGGAGCAGATTCCAAAGCATAGTTTGGAATCCAACTCCGACAAAAGTTAGTAGTACCCAGGAAGGACATCATTTCCTTCTTGGTAGTTGGTTTAGGTGCTTGTAATATTGCTGTTTTTCTGTCTTCAACTAATATTCTGCCTTCTTTGGATATTACATATCCCAGGTATTTGACCTGTTTTTTCCAAAGTTGCAGTTTGTTTTTGTTTACCTTGTGTCCTTGACTGGCTAAAAATTGTAGTAATGCTATGGTATCCTCTCTGCATTCATGTTGGGTGGGGGCTGCCAGCAGGATGTCGTCTACATAAAGTAAAATCTGACTGCCTTTCGGTGGGATAAATCCCGCCAGGTTACTTGCCATTTCTTGTGCAAATATTGTTGGACTTTCACAATATCCCTGTGGTAGTCTTGTATATGTATACCGTTTCCCCTGAAATGTAAATGCAAACCAATGTTGGCTGTCAGGGTGTATTGGTATTGAGAAAAATGCATTGCTAATATCTACCACAGAAAAATACTTTTGTTGAGGTTTCAAATCATTCAATAAAGTGTGTGGATCTGGCACCGTAGGTGCCCTGGGTATAACTGCATCATTTACAGCTTGTAAATCTTGGACCATACGCCATTCTCCACTTGCTTTCCTAACAGGAAATAAGGGTGTATTGCATGGTGAATCGGGAGATTCTATCAATACTCCTTCCTTGAGTAAGGCTGCTATTATAGGTTTGATTCCTATTTCTGCATCCTTTCTCAAGGGGTACTGTCTCTTTTGAGGTCTAAATGCTGATTTTGGCATGATAGTAACTGGTCCTGCTGTACGAATAAGTCCTACATCTGATTTCCCTGTTGACCAGAGAGTCTCCGGTATGTCTCATAAGGCTTTTTCCTCTTCCTCTAGTAAGAGTGCTACTCAGCTATCCTCACTTGCCTGTGAGTGTACAGCTGGGTGTGTCTGCGTTATCCAGTTTAGTTTCTGCTTTTGTACTCCCTGTTCGGAAAGTTCTAACTCTGCTTTTCCCATCTTGTGACTTTTTCTCCTAGGTCTGCCCACTTCACATTTCTATCTTTAGTTAAACTCACATGTGGTAATCGATTAGATTTGTAAAGTGCTAGGAATTCCTAGGGCAATGAACAGCTCACTACACTGTTTCCTTCTGTGTCCCAGTACAAATTTCGTAATACTAATCTGTTAGCATGGTTTCTAAACAGTTCTTGCTCATATTCTTTATCAGGTCCTGGTCTGTTACAGTAATATAGAGTGCAATGCAACAAATACTGTTTATCAGTGTCAAGGGAGGGGGATTTACTGATAGCCACGTTCATCAGTTCTTTGGTTACTGCCCCTGGACCAGTCGTAACTAGGTCCTGGCTGTACCAATAAAATGTTTCACCCTCCGGTCGCACTACAAAAGTATCCATTTGTTGCTGTGCTTCCATACTCTGCATAGTTGGAACTACGGCTATGCCAAATATCTGCATCAGGTTTCTGCCCAAGAGATTCACTGGGCATTTTGCAGAAAGAACAATTTTGCTTTTCTGGGTCATCCCCGAAACTGGGTCAGTTATCGCTATGTTGTGAGAGAGTGGCTCCCGATACAGCTGTCCATTAGCTGCTTTCACTAATATGTAGTCAAGTGATTCTGGATTTTCTGTTAGTTTGGCAGGATGTATCAGGGTCCGTGAAGCCCCTGAGTCACACAGGAATTTAACTTCCCTCCCCTCTACCAGAAGTGTAACTTCCAGTTTTGTGTCTGCTAAGTAGAGCTCTAGGCTCAATAATGCTAAATCCAAAATTTCATTTTCTTCATTATCTGTGATTTCATGCACATCCTCTACCTCTTCTATCATGTCCTCTACCCCTTCTACTACATTTGCACTTGTCTTTTCTTGTTCATTCCTTTCCAGTGATTCTTGACTACCATATAGTCAGTCCTCACCCTCCTTGTCCTCTGTGGTTACCTTTTTATTTTGCCTGCAATCCCTTGCTAAATGTCCCTTTTTCCCGCATTTAAAACATTCACCCCTTTTCTTTCTCTCTTCAAAGTCCTCTGATCATTTATCAGATTGTTTGTTTCCCTGGGTATTTTTCTTACCCTTCTTCCCAGTTTGTACTACAAAGACTTCTGACCCGTCTTCTACTGCAAATACTTGAGTTTTCTTTTTCTTTTTGCTATTAAAATGCCTTTCGGCATGTCTTGCATATTCAAGTAATGACTGTAATCTACTTGTACGATGATCTACCATGTGCTTTGTAATAAAGCTGCTAATGGGTGCAATACTGCCTTTCAAAAATGCATTCTTTAGCTGCTGCTCATATGAGGAATCATGTGTTTGGTCTTCAGGTACCTGCATTCCACAATGGTTAATAAAACATTCTAATAATCTGGCATAATATCTATCAACAGTTTCACCTTCTTGTTGTATGCATTGATTAATGCAAGTCCAATCAGCCCTAGGCTTCCAATTCTCAGAGATTCGGTCTGTCAGACCTTTCACTCTGTTGTCCAGTTCTGCGTTACTATGTGGGAGTGGTCTAAGCTCTGCGTCACGAGGATTCCAGTTGCCACTGATCATGTGCCAATCTGGACCTACGATTTGTCTAACTACTTTCTCTACTTCCTCTCCATTCAAATGGTAACTTAACCTCATGCCCTGTAAGTCTTCTAAGAATTTTCTAAAATTAACTTTTGGATGGGGAATTCCCTCTGTGGCTTTCCGGATGTCTTCCGGTGTCCACGGTCTATATACTAGAAGAGTTGGGTCCTGTCCTGCCTGTCCTGCCTGCGGATTTGGTACTTCTATGAGTGGACATATCTCTTCTTCACTCATAGCTTGTGAATTTTTATTCATTTCATACAATTCAATATCCCCTCTTAAGTTGCGTGCTCGAGACCTGGTCTCGATAGGATCTCTGACAAACTGTTTTGGTTTTGCAGGAACAGCTGGGTATAGCGGAGGTGGATCAGCTTGTCCACTCGCTTCATATTCTGGTAAGGGAAGCGGAGGGGGCAGAGGGGATGTTGCTATTACCAAGTTATTGTCTTCTTTATCTAAAAACATTGCTTTTGAATTTTTAATCTTTTGTTCCCTGCGGTTTGCTTCCTCAAGCCACCTGTGTGCCTGAGGGACTCCTAATTGTCGTTGCTTTTTTAGCTGACCTTTCGCGTCTGTTTTAAGTTGTCTAACAAGTTTAATAAGTGAAGGTTTATCTAGATTACCATCAAATTTGTACTTATTAACCCATTTTGTATAATACCTAACATTATCGGCACGCTTTAATTGCATATATTTCGCGTCTTCGGTTAAGGGCGGGTCGCGGGAACTTTTTGTGCACTGATTTCCCATGTTACCTTAGCTAAGTTAGAAATTGTTATGCGACCCTTTTTATCACGTGGTACCACGATTTACACCTTTTCACAGTTTATCTAGAATAACTGCCTACCTATTCTGTTTCCCTGATCTATGACAAGACAGCAATCTTTTTTGTCCCTGATCTGCACATGCAAATCTCCCTGACAAAAACAATACTGTAACAAGTCCCTGATCTAAAACAGAAAAAGGTAAATTCTTCCTTACCTGAGCCCCCGTGTCTTGATCCCACCGGAATGTTGATTCGTCCTCCAATCACAGATCAGAAACAGTGGCTGGCCTCTTTTGAATGACAATTTAGTCAGAGGTCTTTCAAAGCAGAAGAACCAATGTGGCCACTTCTCCGTACGGGTTCATACCACCGGGCCCAATTCTGACCTGAGCCAGAGTGAGAGATATGTTTCCGGTCCGAAGGACCAAACTGTCAAAGGAAAAATATACTTTAAAAATGATCAATACATGGTAGGTTCAGGTAAAGGCACTTTAATCTTGCAGCAAGGAGACAAAAATGTGCTAATACAGAGTTTGTCTAACTAGAATCAGGAAATGCAGGCATTTTTATACATTTTCTAATAAGGCATTGCCTACCAAGCTGACGTAGTAAATCACAAGTTTTAACATCATCATTTCGTAGTGCTTGTTTATATGATTTTCTGCTTATACTATCAATTTTTGTGAGAAACTTCCTAAGAAAAACAACATGGCCTTGGCTACCACCAGTTAGATATATGCAATGATACCATTCAAGGTACTATGGCTAATCTGAGCACAAAGCAAGTATAGATTGCAGTTAATTTCTCCAACAGTCCTTTGTCTATGTTATCTCTAACTTCTGCAGCTGTGCGTGTTCTCATACTTCGAACAGAGCTAATTGTTCAAAATCATTACATTACAGAATATAGCATTGTTCATTCTTTGCTTCCTGACCTAGCAGATAATCACCTGCTTCTCAAGTACATTTCTAAAAGGCATAAACATGAATATTGCTGTGCTAGCAATTACTAAGTCAGAGGGCATCTTGCAAGTTTCAGAAAGCACAGTGCAGTTTCAAAAGCATCTTTTAGTCTCATATGAAATTCAGCTGTATATAAAATAGTGCATATAAAATAGAATGAAAAACGTGTTAACTCATTTAGTTTCTAATTAGCATTAAGCACACACATTAATACATATTTTTCTGACAGGAGCAGATAGTGGAATGCATTTAGGTTTGATGAGATATTTACAGGGGTTGAGTACATCACAATTTTTATCTCATCTCCTCATATCCTGTTAGTAACTGAGCTACAGCTACCTCCGACCTGGGCACATTTAATTCTTATATAAACATTTCCATTTGTTCCTTTTCCTAATTTTCACATTTCTCTGCTTTATACGGATTTTCATAAACTTTAAGACATATTTCAAATACTGCTACAGGATCTCCAACTATTTTCCTCACTATAGGCTCCCTATGCTAGGCAACACCCCTTTCTACTTTCTCTTGTCTAAACCATTGCACTAAATTTTTTTTGTGCTCTGGAGTTATCAAAAAATAGTTGCTTAACAGTAATCCTTCTAAACTCATGCTCTTTTCCCAAGTAGTCCCTTATTTTCTCTTTAGCATTCTGCAATTGTCCCTCTGCTTATTTTGTAAGATCCTCCCTATTCTGCAATACTTTAAACTTTGTCAGTCCCTCTAAATAATTCTTATTAACCATATCTCTTTTTCTTTTATTTCCACCCTATTTTTAAACTCACCTTTAATTTTATTCCACTCCCTGGATACTATATTTTCAGAAGAGACCTCTACCTTCCCTAATAACTCCAGAATAGTTTCCACTACCCATTCCTTAAATTCCTCTCTTTTTAATAGATGGATGGGGAACCACCAGTGTCTTATTTCTATTTCATTACCGTGCATTTTTATTTAATTATTATTGGTGTATAATCTGAAATAGTTATTGGATGCATAATAAAACCTTCATTTAAATACTCATTCCCTAACAAGTGAACTCCATTCACTCTCTAGGGGCTTTCCTTCTATCCCTAAAACAGGAATTTCATCTACCAACCACTACCATATTGGACTAACAGACTTTCCATATTTCTACACCCTTAACTTTCCCATCCTTCTAAGCATCTACTTGCATCTAATGTTCTAATCATCAATCTTTACCTTAATCCTACCTGGCGTATATAAAAAAAGTTTGCAATCTACCAATTCACCTTAATTTAATACACGTTTTATTATTTTACCTACCTCTTTGTACTTTGTATTTTTTATTGCATCTACCTCTCTGTACTTATTTAGTATTCAGTTATTATTAATGTGTGCTTTAATACTTGTTTTTTATCTTGTTCACGTAAATTGTCTTAACTTTCATTTATCATTTGGAGCTTTTCTCCCTGGGCCTCCGCTGACAGTGGGTTCCTGACCCAGTCGGACTTTCCCAGTAAACAAATGTTAAATAAATAAATAAAATTAATTAATTAATTAATTAATTAATTAATTAATTAAAATATTCATGTGAAATATAATTTCTGCCCAGCATAGCCCAGCTTTTGTACCTTGGGGAATAATATGTAAATTCTCTCTGTACTCCTACTACTGACTTCACATCTTCCATACAAAATACTTTCACAAATTTTTCCCCTCTTTTGTTATATTTTTCCTTCTAGCCCCCTGATAAATCCTCACTATTGCAAATCAAATTCCAATCCCCGCCTATAAGTAGTATTTCCTGCTGAAAGCTGATTATTTCTCCCAGAAATTTCTTAAGATCCATTGTAGCAGTTTTAGGTGGAATATAAATACTTTCCTGTGCAATTCTCCTCCCTTGCCAGCAGCCCTGTAGTGCAACAAATCCGCCATCATTATCTTTTCTTTCTCTTTCACCCCTACTAGAGTTCCTTTCACAGTTAGTATAAGGACTCCACCTTTCATTTGTTCCAGATAGTCCACTGAATAACCATCCTGAAATCTTTTTTTTATCAAATTCATATGCTTACTTCTTTCCAAATGTGTCTTCTACAGCATAGCTATTTGCATTCCGCATTTTTTCAATATAGTTTATTACATTTTTGTATATATCTGTGAGACCATTCATATTTAAAGACAATATGGAAAGAGCTGCTATTATGATAAGAAGTTATCATTTCTACCTCTTATATATAACAGTTTTTTTTAAAAAATGTCTAGTTTCAGCGTTTGTGTTACATGCATACAGTAATGTTTGGCAGGCTGATCTTTTATACCATCGCTTCTTGTCATATCCATTTGAACCTATGTCACATTTTATAAGACTTTTTCTTTTAATGAAAACCTCCAAACAAAAAAAAGACACACTCCTAGAACCAATTATCATAATACTAACATACAAAGCTATGTACATCTTCAAATAATGAAGTTTAACCCTCCTAATAGGAACAATTGTTCCAGACTGACAGTCACACTCATAGGCTTGAATTGACCTATAATGAAGGTTAGCCATACTAAGACATATGATATAGCCTGCACTTCTATTTCCACTAAGTGATGTTTGTTTTTGTCTTATCTTTATTCCTCTACCAGATGTAGAAAGCAACCTGAATGCTTTCAGAAAACATTATTTTCTGGCAATGGAAAGAAAGAAGCATTCCATCTTTGCTGCCCACTTATCAAATTGTCTCCATAGAAACATGAGAACCAGATACATGGTTGCCTTAGTGTCTACATTTCTTAAAATTGAACAAGAAGAAAGAAAGAAGAAAGAAAAATGAGGGGCACCTGTCTTAAAACTGAACAAGAAGAAAGAAAAATTAGGGGCACCTGTTTACTTTAGTATCCCTATATACACAAAAAATAACTAAAAAAGCTTTACTTTATAGCATGCAGTATATGTCATGGATTGAAAAATACTGTTAAGAACAAAGTTTTGTTTTATTTACAGTTAACTCTTTCCTTCCTTCTTCTAAACATTAATGAGATGAAGTAGGGCATATGCTGTAGAGTCCCATACAAGTTGAACAAAGACAAAAAGTCCAATATTTCTAGGTTTTCTTGTTCTTTCATATTTCTCAAATGTAATTGATGTTTTGTAATCCCACATTTATTCATCAATTTCTGAGTTGCTGATTTTCTTCCTGTTGATCTTCATCTCCTATATCCAATGTCCGGATCATTTTCAACATACTCCTGGTTCTTCTAGTCAACTCTTTTGGATTTTTCTGTCTCTCATGCATTTTCCTTTGAAACATTGGACAAGGTTTCAGTGCCATAGTCTCGCTATGGGCTTTATTATCAGAAGAATAAGAAGCAGAATCCCATTCTGTTTGATAGCTCACTTTTTCTTCGACAAACTTTTGTATTTTATCATTAGCATTTTCTGCATCAAAAATGGTTTTAACCCTCCAGGAAAAATATTCTGAAAATTACTGGATAAAGCAGCTTGAATCTTACACTTGCATCTCGAAATTCTCTGATTCCTGGAATAAATGTACTCCTCTTCTGCCTGATGTACAGTGAGTAATCATTTTCCATGAATGCTCTACTGTTTCTCATTTTTAGTACTTTGTCTTTCTGATACAGTTTTGTCAGAATCAACTCTTTCTGCTGGTAGGATTACATCTTTACTATTAAAGGTCTGGGGTTGCTTTCTTGTGGCCTTATTTGGAGTATAAACACAATGTGCCCTTTCAGTTAAGAACTCCTGCTGTGGAATGACAGTCCAGTTGCTTATTTGTTCTTCCATAAAATTAATACAGTCTGTTCCTTCCAGCTTCTCTGCTATAGCAGAAAATCTCAGGTTTTCCCTATGTGCACAGTCCTCCAATTCTAACAGTTTTTGAAACATCTCTTCTTGAGCAGTTTCATACTCAGCCAACATTGTCTTTATTTCGCCCTCTGATTTTTGCCATTTTATCAACTCATTTTGAATATCTGTTTAAAGCTTCTACCATTTTTCCAGCCTTTTATTTGACTTGATATACTTCTTCAGAGTTTTGTTTATTTTAATCAGCTCTGAGCATGTTTCACATTTTTTTCTTCTAGATTACTAGAAGTCATGTCTTGCATCAGAGCTGGATCTTGAACTGATTTTTGCTGAACTGCTGTAGGATTCTTCCCTGCCGGTGTTTTCGTTTCACCTTTTTTATTGATTTCTTTTTAGGTTCTCTGAATTTTTTTGCTGGCATACAAGCAGTGCATGTACTAGCCAATAACTGTAATTTACCCAAAAAGACAATTTCACTGCCTCTCTCTTCTGAGTTTTGGTTTTCACACTGGCAGAGCTGAAATTAAGCTGTTACTCAGTGTGCAGCCATCTTGGAAGTTTCAAATGAGCATGTGAATTTGATAAAAGAAGTATTTCAGGATGGATATTCAACAGAATATCATAGACAAAAGAAAAGAGGAGTACTTATATTAGTTGTTAGAAGATCTCTAATAGTAATAGGAGACGGAAAAAGATAGCAATGGCAGATGTGTTGTAGTAAGGGGCTACTGGCAAGGGATGAGGATTATGCTGACATGTATTTATATTCCACCTAAAACTTCTATTATGGAGTTTTAAAAAAATTGGGGAGAAATAATCAGGTTTCAGCAGGTAATATTACTTATAGGTGGTAATTAGAATTTGATTTGCAAGAATGAGGACATATCTGGAGACCTAGAAGGAAAAATATAACAAAACAGGGCAGATTTCTTAAGAAATGTATGAAAATATTTAGTATAAAAGATATGAATTCAGTAGTACGGATTAGGAGCGAATGTACATATAATAACTTGGCTAGCCAAGGCAGACATTATATTTCACTAGAATGTGCATTTGAAAACTTTGATCTATATCCAATAACTACTTCAAATCATGCACAATAGTTACTAAGATAAAAATGCAGGGTAATAAAGTAAAGATAAGACACTGGTGCTTCCTCACCCATCAGTTAAAAAGAGAGAAATTTACTGAATGGGTAGTAGAAATTATTATGGAAGATAGAAAGTACTCCAGAAGTTATAGCTGATGAGTGGAATAAAATGAATGTGGAGTTTAAAATAGGGCAGAAATAAAAGAAAGTAAAGAGATCTGGTTAAGATGTAACAAGAAGGATTTAGAAGGGTTGACAAAAGTTAAAGTATTACAGAATAAAAGGAATCTCACAAAACATGAAGAGGCCCAATTGCAGAGTGCTAGAGAGAAAATAAGGAAGTACCTGGATAATATGCATGAGTTTAAAGAGACTGTTGTTAAGCAAGTGATAATAACTTTAAAGCACAGAAAACTTTTGGCACAAGACTTATGCAACAGAAAGTAGGGTTGTTGCCAAAATGAAGGCGCCTATAACAAGACAAATAACCAAAGATCCTGTAGAGCTATTAGAGATATTCCAGAAAATGTATGAACGTTTTTATAAAGCTGAGAAGTATGGAAATCAATAAAAAGCACAAATAGAAATATTTATGGAAGACTTAAATATGCCAAGTTTAGAGGTAGATTAGGCTCAACAACTGACAGTTAACATAACATGAGATCTGGAAGTGTTTAACAGTATTTTAAATGGTGGAGATGCACCAATATCCTGGAAAAAGGCTGTGGTGGCTGTAATACCTAAAGACAGTAAAGACCCATCAGATCCTGGTTCATATACACCCATTTCAATTTTAAATCATGATTATAAAATATTTATTTCTATAACTGCCAAAGGAATGACAAACATGATGACAAAATAGATAGATATGGATCAATGTGGTTTTGTGGATGGGAGGCAAACGTTTGACAATATTAACAGAACAATAATGTCACAGAGGAAGGAGAATATAAGAAAATACCATTGTTATTTGTGGGTCTTGAAGGAGAGAAAGCAATCAGCAGAGTAACCTGGGATTTTATGAGGACAATGGAAACATTTGCATTTCCTGATATAATAATAATATTAATTAAAAGGATATATGAAGGATTGGAGGCAAAAATCTTAGCGGGAGGGTTCCTCTTTAAGTCGAGTCTGAACAGAGATACCAGGCAGAGGTGTCCTCTTTCACCTTAGTTATTTAGGTTGTATTTAGAACATTGGTAAACAAAATATAAGAAACTCAGAAATTCAAGTTCTTATAATTGGTATGGTGTTCAAGTAAAGTTGTTTTTATTTGCAGATGGCATTATTTTATATATAATTGAACCAATAAATGGCACCTCAGTGTTGTAGAACATGCTGAGACAGTTCTGTTTTTTTGGGGATATAAAATTGATGAAGATAAAACAAAAGTTATAACTATAAACTATGTACCCACACATGAATTGGTTCAGCAATACCCATATTTATGGAGACATGATAAAATGAAGTATTTAGGAGTATGAATTAAAAGGATTCTGTTATGAGAGCTAAGGATATGCGGTAAGAGACTAAACAAAATATAATACATAAAGTGAGGAACTGGAAACTATTGCCTGTGGACATGAATAGCAGGATACAAGCAGTAAAATTTGTAGCCCCTTTAGTTTTATACACAGGTTATGCATATGTTTATCAACTAGAGGAGAAGTTGTGGATAGTAATTAATAAAGGTTAAAGGATTTTATCTGGGAGGAGAAGAGGGGGAAAGGGCAACAGTCAAGTGAAATAAGTTGATCCTACCAATAGATCAAGGAGGTTTAGGATTACCTGATTTGAAGGGATATTTTAGAGCTACACAGGTAAGGCTCTTACACATAACAAAAACAGAAAGCTCCAGTTCAAAGTGGAAAGGGACAATAATGAAGCGGGGGGGGTTTAATTCAAGAAATAAGGAAAGAGTGGGATTTTGGATCAGATTCTTATGGAGAATAACAACAGCCATTCAGAATATTCCTTGCTTAGATTAAGAGAAGCATATTGGTGTCAAGAGGAATGAAAATCAAACCAGAAGTACATAAAAGTCAGGCAGCAACTGAATGTGCCAAAAAACAAAAGAAAGAATATAAGGTAAAGGATCAGATGAGAAGGCAACAAATGTGGAAAATGAATAATTATAGTTGCAAGTACAGAAAACTCCTGAAACAACCTCATGTTGATCATGATTCAATGCAGGTATGGTTATGGAGAGGTGAATTTAAACCAAAAGATGAAACGTTAATACTGGCAGACTATGGTAGTGGACTATGGACATGTTGGTTTACAAAGTGCATCAAGCATGTTGGAGAAAAAGACAGATGCAGGTTTTGTAAGACAGAATTGGAAACAGTTGCACATCTTGTTGCTGCGTGTCATACACTAATGGCAGAGGGCCTCTATACCGAAAGGCATAATAATGTAGCAAGACTGTTGCACTGGGGATTGTGCAAACATTATAATACTCTATGAAGTAGCTTAGAAGCACTGGAAACATGAACCAGAAAGCATTACATGAAATTATGACATTTTTATCACATGGGATCGCCCATTACCAACAGTTCAAAAAACAGATGTGAGAAAACCAGATATAGTACTCAAGGAAAAGAAGACAAAAGTAACATTGATCATTGAAATTGCTACACCTAGTGATTACAGTGTCTTATGTATACAGAAACACAAAGTCATAAAATACCAGTATTTGCAGGCAGAAACAAGGGCAGTATGGAAGAAGGATACCCTGTTCCAATAGTAGTAGGAGCAATGGGTCTCATAAAAAAGAATTTACAGTCATATTTAGATATGTTACCAATACATGTATTTTCATATGAATTGCAGAATGAGTCGAGTCAGCTCTGGGCACATTGCAGGTGCTGTAAAGAGCACTTTTGGCTAACATCAAAGATTGCAACAATACTAATTTCATGACCTTTAATTATACATGACTTAGGAATGGGGTCCATTCCCATCATGGTATTAGAAATCCAAAAGTTTTGGAGAAATTAAACATAGAAAATATATTCATAATGTAGCAGAAAGTGTACTAAACCAACATTAGGAATGGAGAAAGGAGATTTTGCCTATAGAGATGACTGCAATTAGGGATAAAAAGAATGGGCAAGAGGGAGCTGACAAATGAACCAAGGTGTTGGGAACAAATAATTAGAAAAGGAGAGGTAGTAGAATGGGAAGAGGTTAAGAACAAGTGTGGATTGCAGGCTAGTGATTGCCTTCCATATCATGGACTGAAATCAGAATAAAGACAAAGGGAAAGGGATGGGGAATCCTAAATAAAAGACCTGCACTGGTTGAGTTTTTAACTGAATCTAGAACAGCAGCTCCTGTTACAAAAGGGATAATCAGTAGGGTGTATAAAATATTGCACTACAACTATAGGACTTAATCAGAGGAGGTCAGAAAAGATTAGGAAGAGGGATTAGACAAGCAATTCACAAAGAAACAATGGGAGGACATATGTATGGCTTCCAAATGTACAACAAAATCTAGAAGATTTAGGAGTTTTTCCTGGAAGTGTTTGTGAAGATACTTTATACCCCAAGCAGACTCTAAATGATTTTCCTCAGGTAGATGGCAAATGTTGCAGGTATAATGAGGAAGAAAGAGGTACCTGAGAGCATACATACTCAAGTGTAATGGCTTGGCAGGCTTTAAAAATTCCATACAGAGTACTCTGTCAGAATACTGGGCAGGCAAATGAGTGCAACTAAAGAACTGATTTTTTGAGCTGGGATACGGGATCTGAATTGCTTATACATAGCAAGGCCTTGTTAAGTTTAATTCTGGTGGCTGCCAAAAAAAGCAATTACTAGAAAATGGAAAGCATAGTATAAATCAGCTATAGTTGTAGTGAATATTATAACAGAGATAAAAGAACAGGAAGATGGATCTTTAGAAAAGAGTACTTCAAAAAAGGTGTTTAAAAGAAAAAAACAAAAAGAAGGGTTAGATCTACATGTAACCATGCCATCAGTGTAAAGGAGGAGCTGTAGATGAGATAGACCCAGGGGCAGTTTATTTATAAAAATGAGAATAATCTTGGTGCAAGAATTGATCCCTGAGGAACCATTAAAAAGAAGGCCCAACTTTAATTATGAAACTTTGGTTGGTTTGGAAATCTTTTGAACTGAGGGGAGATTCAGAGATTATATAATATAATTTAAGGGGAAATAATAAGATGGAGTGGTCAGCCAGGTCAAAGGCCTGAGCATGGTTACTGTATACTGTCCCAGTGAGGTTACTTTTATCCAAGGTAGTGAGGATGTTATCAATGAGTGTCAATAGAGCAGTTTTGGTACATATAAACGACCAAAAGCCATTCTACATTTGAGAGAGTAAATGGTATTTGTCAACTCACACACAAAATCCCGACTATGGTCTGGTAGAAGGTAATAAAGGTAGACGCAGCATCCACAGCAAATCCATTTATTGTGCACAGAACAATGAAACGCCACAAAAGACCAGCATCCACTGAGTATGTACACCACAAATGTTAAGCGCTTTCATCTGCCGATTGCAGACTTCATCAGAACACATAACACCAGCACAAGCTGTGTAATATAAACAAATTTTGGCGCCAAAACTTTTGGAAATTCTTAAAGATGCAACCCTCTTTAAAATAAGTAAAATGTTTAACTTCATAAATGCTAAACTGTAAAGCTTGATGCTAAAAAATACGATCTGTCAATGAATAGTCTAATCATAGACTTTACCTTAAATCTAAAAACATCATATAAAATGAATGATATATGCATGGATAATGTATATGATTAATGTATAAAAAGTGTAAAACCTAACTAAATATGATCTAAGCAATGTATAGTCTACTGTGAAGCTAATAAATCAATGCATGTATATACAACGTACCTACTGAAGTCAAATAATAAATGTATAAAATAATTGTTAATGATATAAATAGTAAGTAGTAATTTGTTTAACAATTAATAATCATTAATAATTGTATAATTGTAGTTGTAAATTTAAAAATGGTTTAATACTTATAAAATCATTGAGTCCTGGACTTCTAGTGGCATCTACTAATATTTGCCACTTACTTTCCCTACATGCCAGTCTCATTTTCCAATCACCGCCCAAGGGATTAAGATGTTCCTGATCAATTATAGAGAACATAAATGTATGCTGTTCACCTAATTCACTGATGTGTCTACATAGGGCATTATTGAGGTCTTTAATTTGTATCTTATAATAATGTTCCTCAATTGTCTCTCTGTTTTGCCTATATAGAATGCGGGGCATTCTTTACATTTCGCAAGGTAAACAACCTGTTTTGTGTTACAGTTACCACCTCTACTTCTAATTTTCGTATAATTCACATCTTCTAATACTATGTAGGATTGATTGTTGATGTATTTGCATTGCCTGCATCTCCCACATCTCTTTGTTGATACCCATTCATCTTTATTTGTAGATTCATGGCTTCCCACTTTCTCTAATAATTTCTTTATATTGGGTGCTCTCTTATAAACTATCCTCGGGTACTGACCCAACTTGTCTCTACTTGAATCAGAAGCTGTCACTATATCCCAATGTCTAGTTATAATGTCCTTAATACAATTCACATATGGGGTATAAGTAAGGACACATACTCTTCCTGCCTTAAAAGTACGGGTAGATTTTGTATTTTCAACTGTAGCCTGTTTACCCAATAGAGGGATATATTTAAGATCCCATTGGGAGGTGACATATTTAATGGTGTTATCTAAGAAGCCTTTAGGATAGCCTCTATCCAAGAATAACTGAAAAATAAACTGCATTTCATTTTCCATCTCAGTTTTAGTTGATGACATTCTAGCTCCCCTAATACACTGTCCCTTCACTATATTCTTAAAAATATGGTGTGGGTGATTGCTAGTATAGTATACATAGTCATTGGAAAAGGTGCTCTTCCTATAGACCTTAGATGCATATCCATCTGCGGTCTTATAAATATATGTGTCCAAATATGGTATTCCTCTATCACTTATGTTGGAAGTAAATTTTAAAAAATTAGTGGTACCATTAATATATTTTACAAACTTATATATGTCATCCTTTAAACCCTTCCATAAAATAAAAATATTGTCTAAAAATCTTGCATAAAATGCAATATTTGAATAATGTTCACTATTGAAGACATACTTAGTCTCCCAATCCAACATAACTAAATAGGCAAAAATGGACTCTGTTTAAAGACTTCACCCTCAAATGAGATATAGTTATGATCCAGAACTAATGACATCATATCTAAGATTAGAACTATTCTGTCCCAGCTTAGACTTGAAAAACTTCTTAGACTGTTACAAAAATAATCCAATCCCTCATCTTTAGGGATACTTGAAAATAGATCACACACATCTATCGTTAAAAAAATATACTCATCATTCCATAAAGTGGGTGATAATTTACCCAAAAAATCCCACGAATCAATAATGAGATGTGGTATATTATTGTATGTGTGTTTAGTCCATTTATCAATAGTAAAACCTATATTAAAAGTTTTCGATTTAGACCCCAATATGATGGGTCTGAACGGTGGATTTGTAATTGATTTGTGAATTTTGGGAATCCCCACAATGTGGGCCATGATGTGATATTCTAAATGAATAAAATCATAAACATCCTTAGTTAGTCTGTTATCCAAGAGATATTCTTCTATGGTTAAGTCTATTCTTCTATAACCTATATGTATTTGGTTCATAGACACCACCTCATAATTCCCAGATTCATATAATATATTATGTATAGCAGCCTTGTATTCATGGTTGGAAAAAACAACCACCCCACCCCCTTTATCGGGTTTCATTATTCTAATGTCTCGATTGTTCATCAATTCATTCAAACATTCTCTTTCTCCTGTACTTAAATTGTCCTCAGGGGTAATATATTGTTGTTTATTCCTAATGCAATTTTTGTTATACCAATAGATGTCCTTACATACCATTTTTTCATAATTATTTACTATTGGATTACTAATAGGTATATAGCTACTTTTTTTCTTGAGTTCTCTATCTACATATTCTCTGTCATCATCTACTCAATTGAATTGTATAGCTAGGTTAAATCTCCTACAAAATAATTTAATTTCTTTAATAGTATCCACTAGATTGAATCTAGTATTTGGTATGAATTTCATACCCTTGGCTAATAAATGAAAAAACTCTTCTTTAATGGTGAAATCTGAATAATTGTATACATTGAAGCCATTGAATGTACTCATGATATGCGTATGCTCCAATGAAATATTCTGTTCATTTGATGATGTAATTTCAACCATAGTATTCTTCTTGTCAGTAGGTACTTCTTCTACATATGTACTGTCCTCTTTAGCTATATGTTCCACTAAAATTTCCTGTTCGACTTGTTGTAATTGTAATAATTCTTCTTGAAATTGGGGTGGAATCTGCCTCCTTGAAAATTTTCCTTATGTTCTTCTCTCATTTCTCTCTCACTAACCCTTCTATCTGTATGTGTATACTTCCTCTCCTGTGGCCAAATATAGGCTTTCTGAAGCTGATAGGCTTCAACATCCCGATCTAACTTCCCATTTTTTCTAGTATGAACACTGTGTGCTTTTTTGTCCGCTAGGTGAAATTGTTTGTGATACAAATCCTTCCATGTATCAAAATCACAATGTTGAAGTATACTTTCATTGATAATTTCCACTTCATTGATTAAAGTAGACAATTTTTCATCATTATGTTTCATCAACAGTTTCATGTATTTAAATCCAAAATCATCAAAGAGGTTATTGAATTCATATTTTACATGTTCATTATACATCAAACCCATGGGAAGTTTAAAAAACCTGAGTCCTTTCGGTACCACTTGAATATTAATACATTTAGTCAAATATGCATTATCCACTTTAATGTTCTTAATATGTGACAATTTATTACCAAAATTAAAAATCATTTCCTTAAGGGTGTTATTATGTGCATTCCCCACTTGGGAATGAGGCACCTGATGTACATTGTCAAAATCGTATTCATTACTTAAAAACTGATTAAAAGCATCATTATCAGGACATGCTGCTTTACTTTTTATGCGTTTACACTCAAGACCTTTTTTAAAAAATACGTCCTTATTAGGACTAAAAATTTTGTTTTTGACAGTACCTTTGGGAATACAAAAGTCCTTTCTGCCAGCAGTAGAATATGCTTTGATAGTTGGATTTATCTTTGGTTTAGCCCCTTGGCTTTCAGTGTCCAAGCGGTTATGGAGCAAACTAAAATCAAACGTAAAGTCCTTTTCAGGTGACATAACAAATTTGTCATCAGTCTGAATCATTTCCAATGACCCATGTCGAGTGCCAGATACACTGGTGTCAGCAAACAATTGTCCGTTGGGTATATCAGTCTCCATACTGGCGTCAGTAACAGGAAAAATTTCTTTTTTGGAGCAACAATGCTTCCCCGAGGAAGCTAAAGCTGAAGACATGCACTCAGTAACTATAGCTGGTTTTGTAACCTCCATAAGACTATAAAACATATCCGTCAGTTTCTTGACCTCCATTTGTAAATCCGTCACTTCCGCTCTTAGGAGTGTGAGTTCCTCGCTGTTTGTATCTTCCTGCGTATCCTCACCATTTCCAGCCATGTCAGGTATAGCCACTAAAGAAATTCAGCAAAGTGTAATGCAACTCACACACAAAATCCCGACTATGGTCTGGTAGAAGGTAATAAAGGTAGACGCAGCATCCACAGCAAATCCGTTTATTGTGCACAGAACAACGAAACACCACAAAAGACCAGCATCCACTGAGTATGTACACCACAAATGTTAAGCGCTTTCATCTACCGATTGCAGACTTCATCAGAACACATAACACCAGCACAAGCTGTGTAATATAAACAAATTTTGGCGCCAAAACTTTTGGAAATTCTTAAAGATGCAACCCTCTTTAAAATAAGTAAAATGTTTAACTTCATAAATGCTAAACTGTAAAGCTTGATACTAAAAAATACGATCTGTCAATGAATAGTCTAATCATAGACTTTACCTTAAATCTAAAAACAAAGGTAAGTGGTGAGTTGGCTGTAACTGATTTTTTTCAAGGACTCTAACAAGGGTAGGAAGTATTGAGATTGGACGGAACATGGAAGCTAAGGACAGTTTGTGATCTTTTGGTACAGGTCTGCCAAAGGCTAATTTCCAGACAGAGGGCATGGTATTGGTTCTTAGGCTAATGGTATATATGTAATTATGGGGGTGACTATGAAAGCTCTACATTGGTAGAGAAACCAAGGGTAAAGGTTATCAGAAGCATAGGAAGAGTCTAGAGGAATTTCTTCTATTAGAAGTGCAATTTGTTTAGTTGTGATTTTGGAAAAGTAAAGTGTCAGAGGTACTCTGGGGGATTTGGGTGAATTTGTGAGGAAGAGGCTGTAATGTTATGTTTCAGTGGAAAGAGTTTGATTCTTAGCTTTATGTCTGCATGTGGTTATTTAATAATGTTCCATAACTTAGCATATTGCTCCCTTGAGTTAGGAGTGGGATCATTTTTTTCAGAATTTCCAAGCTTCATCACGTATATATATTAAAGATTTCAAGGACTTTGAGAGCCAGTCAGTCTTGTTATGTTTAAAGAGCCTAGAAATTATGGGAAAGTGCGTGTTTTGAAGTCCTAGTAAAAGGTATGAGACTAAATTGTAAACAGAGTTTGGATCAGTGAGGCTGGGAATTGGAGACCAGTCTGTTGCTGCAAGTTGGCATTTTAGTCTGGTTATTTTCTGGGAAGTTTTTGGTCTGTAGAATATAGTTCTAGCAGAATAGTTTATTGTTATATTTTGTATGTGAAATGTTTTAGGGCAGTGGTCACTGAAGATGAGTGGATGATTTATGATACTAGAGAAATTGTTGTGGTAGAGGTAATTATGACCTCAAGTGAGAGGTCATCAGTTTTAAAATTAGGTCTGGTAAGCATTCACCATTTGAAGGAGTTTAAGACTTGCAAGTAGCTCTGTGATATCAATGTGCCTGAGAAATTTAAGCTGAAGTCCACAAGTATAATTGTTTGTCTATAAAAATGTTGGTCAGGATATTATTCAACAGAGTAATGAATGTTGCCAGAGAGGCAAGGAGAGATAGATAAGCAACTCCAAAATAAAGATGGTAGTAGCCCTTGGCTGGAAGTTTAGTAAAATCCAGTTTGGCTTATTGTCATTGATGGGGTTGGCATGTTCTACTGCAGAAGTTTGAGAGTTGATCTGTGAAGTATAGTAACACCACATCCAGTACACAGTCCAGGGTGGGAATCAGTGTTGTATGTAAAGTCTTGGAATAAATGGTTTTAAGTTGTGGTGGTCATTTTTGAGACAAGATTCTATAATGGCAAGTAGATCAAGGGACTTTGAAGAAAGAAAAAAAAAAAGAAAGAAAGAAAGGCACTGATTTTGTCAAGCTTGTTACAGATGTTTTTTTGTTTGTTTGTTTTTTCACTAAGAAGTGCACAAGATAGAGAATTTGACATTAGAGGGCATGGGTGATTTTGTTGGAAATTTATGGAAATATACAGAGAGCTGGTGTGGGGATAGGTAGTGGTTGGCTCAAGTAGTTGGATAAAGGAAATGGAGAGGAGAAGTAGATGAATTATGCAATATTAAAAGAGTGATGGGACGCTGGAACTAGGAGAGACTAGACTACTGAGGTTGTGTATATCTGTTGAGGTAGAACAACTGAGAAAGGGGAAATTAAGTGAGGCTTGCATTTACTAGTATAACTAGAGATGAAGTATAATGGAGAAAAGTAACCTGCTGCATGTCTGAGTAATAGGGATTCTGAAAATAAAAAGTCAAGAAAATAAAGATATTTAACCTGGAGTAACAGAGGGTGTTGGCTGTTTTTAAAAGCAGGTTGAATTAGTGTTATATTGCTAGTGCTCAATGAACATTAGGAGGTGAGTGGTGGGGGCGTGGCCAAGATGCCAGTCTGATAGCAGCAGAAATCCAAAGCTCTGCTTAGATTGTAATATCCTGACAGGAAATATACTTTAATTTTTAACAAAATCTAACTAAAAGTATAATAAAAGTTAGATTAATATAGACTCGTTATTATTTTCTAAAAATTAATACATAGTCAAGAGAATTTTTTAATTATTCCTGTCAAGAAGTTTTCTACTGGAGGCCTCAAGATGAGCAACTCGAAGTACACACACCAGGAGAGTACAGTGAAGAAAGAACCACATCTTATAATAACAAACATCCAAGAACTGTCATTAAAATGGACAAATTTGAAAACAAAATAGGTATTATCAAACAAGAATGCAGTAAACAACTGGAACTTCTAAATGGAATAGTAAAAAAAACAATCTGAACAGATTCTTGCCTTAGAGGAAACAGTAACTGATCTAGATATTAGAGTGACAGAAAATGAACATCACAAAGAATTTCTTCTGAAACAAAACACCACGCTGAATAGAAACAGAACACCTTGAAAGTAGATCAAGGAGGAATAACATAAGAATATATGGAATTCCTGAGAAAGAAGAGGGTGCTGAAATTATTCAATTACTCAACAAGTGGTTTTCATCAGCACTAAACATGCCTGAATCCCTCTCTTTTGGAATTGAGAGGACTCATGGGTCCCTGGCAAATCCAGCTTCATCTCTGAGTTCATCTAACCCCAGGTCTATAATAGTTAGATTTCTTTCCTCGCAAGACAAGGACTTAGTGCTAAAATCAGCTTGGACCAATTCCCCTATCAAGATGGGTGAAAACGTTATTCGTTTTGACAATGACTATACCTCTACAGTTATATCCAGAAGAAAGGAGTGTGTTCATCTAAATAAATCCTTGAAAAAAGACAGTATTAAAGCTCAAATTATTTTTCCTGCAAGAATAAAAATCACCTTACCAGTAGGAGTGAAGATCTTTGATTCCCTACAAGAAGCAGAATTTATCCAAAAGAAGAAAATACTGTCAGGCATAGAAGAAATTAAATGGTCATCCCAGAGTTTGAAGAGACAGGCAACAAAAAACGGATGGTCTGTGAAGTAAGGAACAAACAAAACTAAGAAACTAAAGGACAAATGAACAAATTCCTTCTAATTTTAAATGCTTTGTTTTATGAATCATAATATATTTGATTCCGGAAAATCTCTATGCTGTAAGGTAATGTGAATCATTTTTATTATTAACTTTTTCTTTTCCTTTCTACTGTTACTTTTTCTAATTAAATATTGTACTAAGTATTTAAATAACATTCCCTCTCTCTCTCTTCCTATTCTTTTTTGTTACCAATGTTCCTTTTCTCTCTTTTCCCCATTATAAGTACTTTACATACTTTTCCCTTTTTAATAACTAAAACTGATGTATGTCTTCTAATTCTTCATTAACAGTATAATTTGACTTAATACCAAAGTGCATTTTTTCTAGTGGGTCAGTGGTGGGGTAACAAGGTGTTTCTGATTAGTGTTTCTAACTAGATGTTTTAGACTCTTTGTTTAGACACATTTAAACATTAATACAGTACCGTAATGGCATTTTACAGATAACTAAATATATATATATATATATATATATATATATATATATACTAGGTTCCCTTTTTTCTTTTTTTTTTTCTCTCTCTCTCTGGTCTGGTTAACTGGTGGGTAAATGACTGAATTGCTATAATATGATTTCTGATTTGAGGCAGCTGTTGTTACTTCTAAATAGCTGTTTTTATATGAAAGGGTTAATTTTTTTCATGATGTTAATGTTTTGTGAGGAAACTTGTGGTCTGTGTGGCTATCCTCATTGTGGAGATTCATGACATGCACTGACAAGGCAAATTAAGTGGTTTTTTTTTTTTTTTTTGCTTTCTGTAAACTCTAAAACCTGCAAGATCTAAATTTCCCGCCAAAATGCTTTTTTCTTCACTAGAGACAACTTCTGTTGCGCATGAGCCTATTTAGATACTTTTTAACAAGTTTATGAAGCTGCAGCTTGAGGAAACAACAGTGATGACATCATTTGACCTTTTGAACTTGCTAAATGGTTGTACTTAGAATTCTTTCCTCTTGAAATTCTGTTATCCTTCACTAGATACTTTAAATGGTAAATAATTAATTCTGATAAAAGTGTTTAACTCCTTTGAAAATGCCTATGTTCTCTTATAGATGAATACATTCTGCACTATTAGTAACTAAATTACATCAAGTGAACTAGGAGCTGCATTTGAAAACTAATTATGCATATTAACATCATACTTATGTTATATAACTAAACCTTTAGTAACTAAACAGAGAGTTGTGAGGCACCATTTTTTTTCTCTCCCCCCTTCCTGATGAAAGATGCCAACATAGATATTAATATATATGAGTAATATGTGTATAACTGCAAAATATAATAGTTATGTTGTAATAAGTGCTTTATATATATATATATATATATATATATATATATATTTTTTTTCCAATAGACCCTTACATAAAAAATGTTAGATGACTGACAAAATGGTTAAATTATCTGATGTTTCTTGAAACATCTTAACATTCAGCTTCTAATGTTTATACATACTTTAATCTGATGTATATTTCTGACATATCTACGTATTAGAGGTGCTATTATCATATGTGACATATTCATATAGCTTCAGATATCTTGGACACTCTCATTCTAATGTATATTTCATGCATTCAGATTTCTTTAGTTGCTTTCATAATGCTTTTCTTTTTTGTTTTTATACTATATTCTAAGCAGAGATGGATAATTTGTGTTGTTTGGTATTGGAGAGGTGGTGGATGGATGGTTTAGTAAAGTTTTAACTAAACCAAAAACGTTATGTTTCATGTATGTGTATGTAAATAGTTTTAGGTTTTTGAAAATAGTGCTTAATACACGTTATGCATCCATGATAAGTATGTTTTCAGTAGATTTCAAGTCAACACGGAAGAAAGGTCTTTCAGTTAGTAATAACACGCACATTATAGTCAATGGCTTATAAATGTTTATCATTAAATATTAATGGTTTGAACAATAATGTCAAAAGAGCTGGTTTGCTTAAATATATCAAAATGCATAAAGCCCAGATCATCTTTGTACAGGAAACCCATCTATTAAAAAAGATCTACAAAAATAGTCATTCAATGGCTATACCATTCTGACTGATTTTTTAAGACTAAAAGAAGGGGCACTCTTATTCTATGGAAAAATACTTATACTATGCCAAGAATTATAGATACAATTTCAGATAAAGATGGGATGCTAAGCATAGTTATTTTGAAAATCAATAGGAATTATTATACTTTGATTAATACATACTGGATACCAGGACTGGCCACTAAATATGTTGACAAATATCTGGACATGATTACTTTAAATGCAAAAGGGGAAATTATAGCAACAGATGATTTTAACTGCCTATTATCAGGCATTGATACTTCTAAAAATGGTAAAATAAAACTAACATCTCAAGCCAAGAAGCTAAATGACTTTACAAACCAGATGAACCTTAAAGATATACTTGGTCTAACAGAACATTATTCCTTATTCTATACTCACTATTCATATTGGTTTGGTGCACAAACAAACATCAATAAAGTCTTTGTATCAAATAATATATACTCTAAAATAAGTGACATATCTATAATGACTTGTCCACTTTCGGACAATAATACTATAAACTTTATATTAACTACACATACAGATGATTTAAGATTTCTACAGAGAATTCCGGCTTACATAACTAAGTTAAATGACTTTAGGGAATGGATAATGAAAGAAATAGACATGTTTATGGAAACAAATGATAATGGTGACATGACTGATACTATACTATGGGACACCTTTAAAGTTTACATATATGGTAGAATAAAATCTTGGTACCTTAATAAAAGGAGAGAGTGGGACAAAGAACTTTTAGACTTACAAAAAAACATAGACAAGATAAAAATAGATGCAAAACTAAATAAAGTAGCACATAACAATATTACTAAGTTAAATCAAAAATACTTAGAAATTCTGAATCATAAGGTAGCCATAAACCTGGAAAAATTGAAATTACAATGTTATACTGTAAATCCCAAATATCTACATAAAATAGTGGTAGGATCCAAAAAAATAAACAATCAAAATCTTATTAATGAGATTAAATATAAAAGTGGTGGTTCACTTAAGAGTACATCTAACTTAATAGGCATATTAGAAGTGTTCAAAAACTACTATAAATATATAAATAAGAAGACACCACTTATGGAGACAGATAATGTAATAAATACTTTTATTCAAAAAATATGACTACTAAGGTGTCAATGCAACAAAATTACATTTTAAATAAACAACATTAACAGAAGTGAAAGAGCAAATAATAAAAGTTAAAGATAATACAGCTCCAGGACTGGATGGAATAATTCCTGAACTATATAAGATTTTTCCTGAATATAGAATAAAGAAAATGATGAGTGCTTTTACTATAGTTAAGCAAAAATGTATAACACCCCCATCATGGAAATACACAATTATCTCCCCCATATTAAAACAAGGTAAGGACCCCAAATCTTGTGATTCATATAGGCCAATTTCATTACTAAACACTGATTATAAAATTTTCATGACAATATTAGCTAATAGGATAAAGAAAATATTACCTAATCTAATATATAATGATCAGAGAGGGTTCATTCTTCATAGAAAAGTGCAAGATAACATTATTAAATTACTATCATGAATAGACATAGCAAGCAAATACAAAAAACAACTAACTATTAAAAGGCCTAGACTTAGAAAAGGCTTTTGATTCTATTAGTTGGTCTTATCTACAAAGAATTCTGATTGTTTTGAATTCTCCTCAGATTTTTGTCAACTTATTAATGAAAATTTATAGTGGGGCACAAGCTTATGTGAAAATTGGATTATGTCTATCCTTACCACTAGAAATCCTCAAAGGAACTAGACAAGGTTGCCCTTTGTCACCATTATTGTTTGCTCTTTCAATGAAACCTTTTGCTACATATATCAGAAACAAGTAAAATATAAAAGGCTTTCAAGTTAATAAGGACTATTGTCCTAAGATACACTTATTTGCTGATGATATGTTGTTAATGTTGGGTGATATTGATGGTTCTTTGCATGATGTTATAAATACCTTAAGCACGTTTGAAATAATTTCGGGGCTTAAATTTAATCATAATAAATCTAAAACATTATTAATTAACAATAAGATCAACAAAAAACTAAGAAAGAATAGTCTAATTGGAAGAATGATGTATTAGAATATTTGGGTGTCAGTATAAACAGTACATGGAAAGAGTCTGTTAAACTAAACTGCAACAATTTAGTAACCACCATTAGTGAACTAATCAAAAGATGGAATAAAATGTTCTTCACAATGGAGGATAGGATCTCTTTAATTAAAATGATAATTTTACCTAAAATTTTGTTTTACATATAGTCATTGATACTACCCCTTCCCAAAAACATATTTAAAAAATAGAGTCCATGCTACTTAAATGTTTATGGTTCCCGTTAAAACCTAAGGTTACATATAAATGGCACATTAGAGCTTGGAACAGTAATGGGGTAGCATTCCCTAGCTTAGGTCTTTATTCCAAATCAGTTATAATTAATGTAATATTACATTGGATCACACCTACCTATATATCTGGCTGGAAAGTAATACATGAGATTCATATAAATGATGTCAGAACTATGGAAAATCAATTTAAGGAACAATATGGAATAAGTAGAGTTCATTGGCTTTTATGTGAATTTTGTTTATTTAATAAGACTTTTGATAATTTTTCTTATGGCATTAATCAAATATTTAATAACATCAAAAATATAATTGATTGTAATTACAACATTAAAGAATTTCTGTTTCTTATATTCCTTATAGCATAGTCCCTGATTGCCTAGATTCTTTCTACATCAACGCAATGCAAAAATTAAAGGAAAATAACTTGATATTCTGGCATCAGTTTATTGAAAATAAGAGTATTAAACCACTAAACTCTCTTTTATGTAGTTTTGATAACAGTCAAGACAGTTGGTTGTTTATACACTCATTACAGCAGTTTATAGAAAGCAAAATGAGAGTATCAGTCAACCTAGAGACTGAATCTATACCTAGTTTGATTCAGCTTTTTATTAGGTGCATTGAAAAGACAGATAATCAGAAATTAAGTATCTCACCTATCTATAAGATACTAAGAGAAGACATTCTAAAGTTTGACTCAGATTTTTGGAATTTCTATGTAAAGATTAATGGAGAACAAATATCTGATGAATCCAAAAAAATTGTTATTGAATTCTACGTATGGAACCTCTTCTTCATTATATTGGAGATTGTATACATGGAAATTTATGAATAGGAGTTTCTGTACTCCACATAAAATACATCTTATACTCAAAAACAGTGAAAGTAAATGTTGGAAATGTGATGAATTAGTAGAGGCCAACTGGGTCCACATGTTCAATGAAAGTAGAAATGTTGTTCAATACTGGAAAGACTTTGGATATTTTGTAAATGCTTTATGGTCTGATAACTGTCATATTTCTAAATCACTAATCCTATTCAGTATTCCTATACCTAATGTAATACCTAAATCTCAGATTCAGTTACTCTGGTCAATTCTTGCAATTGCCAGAGAAGTTATTACTTTTAACTGGAAAAGTAAACAAGATTTCATGTTTAAAGATTTTATTAATTTAGCAAAAGTTGCTTGTAAAAAAAAACTGCAAACCATTTGTTATAGAACTCATAACATTACTCATAAAAAATAGCATGGCAAAAATTGAAAAACCTTTAGAACAAATATTGATAACTTCTCATGGATAAAATGATTGGTTATCATGGATGAATGTAAATATTGTAAATAGTTTTGTTACTGTTTTATTGTATTTGTTATATGTACATTTGCGTATGTTTATAATAAAAACAAAATAAGAATATTTTTGAAAAACAAAGAAGGTGAGTGGCTGTGGGTTATAAGCATGATATTGTTTCT
Source organism: Protopterus annectens (assembly GCF_019279795.1). Taxonomy (NCBI): domain Eukaryota; kingdom Metazoa; phylum Chordata; order Ceratodontiformes; family Protopteridae; genus Protopterus; species Protopterus annectens. The sequence goes on along the minus strand of NC_056735.1, from coordinate 277,659,799 downwards.
AGTTGCATTGTTTCAAGTGATATAATAGTTTAGTATAGTTTAAAACTTGTCACTTTAAGGGGGTAGTTTTTATGGGAGCAGTAGGTAAGGGGAAGAAATATTAAACTGGTCTAGGGGTGGCGGGGGAATTGGGGTGACGGAAGCACCTTAATTGAAGCATTGGGGTGGGGGAAGCAACTTAATTGAAGCACATTAATGGGAGTTAATCAGTGTGAGCATGTGCAGATTACTAAGCAAGAGTCAGTGATGAGCTGAGCATCAGGAAAAAAATAAAGATTTGAGTCAGAAACAGTTTGCTAAACAGTGTTTTAAAAAATACATAAAATATGTGTATGTACATATATATATATATATATATATATATATATATATATATATATATATATATATATGTGTGTGTGTGTGTGTGTGTGTATATATATCAGAACAGGCACATGGAACACAATGTATGGCTGATAACAGCCAGATTCTACTTAAAGCAAGCACTGCTAGTTTTTTCAGTGCTGTAGTAGATTTTTGGTAACTGACATCTGTGGGTGTAATACACACATAAAAGGATGTCAGACTGATGAAACTTACACTAATACATCAAAAGGAAAATAAAATAAGGAGGGAGGAGCCAGTGATTGACAAGGTAGCAGTACGATTCCTGTGCTTACTAGCCTTGGGATAACTTTATAATCCTTATTGCTTACCTGTTACAGTGTTCTACTCACTTTTGAAGGAGGAGAATCTTTCTTTCCCAGGGATTTAAGAAGTGGATGAGTTTTTTTAACACTAAAAAAAATGTGATTCTGTGGTGGGATATCTGCAACCCACTCTACAATAGCTGGCCTTGACCCACTATGTTAAACATGAAAATGAACAAGGTCACAGTCATTCCCAAGTAGGTGCTGGAAACACATATTAATTAAAAGCTTTGGCTGTGTAGAATAAAGAGGACATACAGAACCTTACAGCAAAGACTATATTAACTGAAATTGTGACCTTCCTGCAAGCTTCCCCCCTGCATGAAACAGAAGCTGTAGTTTGGGATCACTGTGCCTTAATTTTGCAGCTACAAGTCAAGACTTTTAACTTGGAGAACAGTAGTGGCAAATTAATTTAAGGCTTTCAGGACTAAAGGAGGGGGAGATTACTATCCTGTACCTGCATGAATATCTGTTTAAAAGATTTTCAGCCAGCACTCCCAAATAGGAGCATACAGATCACTGAAATCTCTGCCATAGCAAGACCATCCTCTGAAACAGATTATAAAGTTTATTACATTTTGTAAGAAAATCTGTTATTTTTAGTGAATAATCACAGAGAATTCATACATAATAACCAAAAGGTGAGATGTTTTCCACATTATTCTAGGGACAATTAGCAGAAGAAAAAATGTTTCCCTTTGTTAAATCTCTTTGCTTTCAGAATTGGATATCTAGTGTCTTCAAAGTTCAAGCACCTTTTAATGCGGTGGACACTTGCAACATGCCCTACACAAAGTAGATCTTATACACATAACAATGCTGAACACAGCCATGAACACTTTAAACAACAATGGTTCCTCTGCCACTCACTGACTTAAAATTAGTTGTGACCTCTCACTCACCTAGCAGATATCTACTATACAGCACTACCTGTATTGTAGATAGTGATCAAATCTTGGGGAACAGGCCAAGAAAAGAAGCAAGCAGACAGCTGTTTGCCATCTCCACATGTAACAGGTTTGTGAGACTCATTTTAGAACATCTATAAAAGTTGGAGGTTTAGCCCAGAAGTTAGGAGAATATGAAGAAGCAGATTTCTTTAAAGGAAACACTAGCACCAAAACCACCTCTCTATTTCTTCTGCAACTTAAGAGAAAGAACAGCAGTGGCAGGAAGTCAGAAAAGGCACATCAAAACAAAGGGTATGAGAAGAAAGGAAAACTGTTGTTTGGTAATTGTGACTAGCCCAACGTCAGAGTGCCCCTGTACTTCTCCATAAGTCCATATCAATGACTGTCACTGGCAAAATGAATGCTTATTCTGTACAGAGTCTACATATAGCAGAATCTATGTACAGTTGTTATATCTAATACTGTTAATATTTTACTATTTGCACCTTGGTGTATAATTTAACTATTACCCATAGCTGATATACCACAACCTTTCAGCCAACAAGTTTCTATTTAATGCTTAATTCTGTTCAGTGGCTGTAAGAACATGATTTATAATCATGTGTTCATCATATTGATCACTGCTGCAATAGCCTTAGCTATATGGGTTATATCCTGTCAAAGCTATTACATCCAGTCAGCTTCCAAAGCTTCAGGATACTTTCCATGTACCCAAACCATCAGCTTTAGCTGAGCTGTCCAAAAACACATGTTTGGGAGCCAAGCCCTTTAGAGCTTTCCTGACACTAAAAAGAGCACTCTTATCCGAGCTTTCAAGGATCGGCAGTTGGCTTTTGCTGTTCCATTGCTGGGCAGATAAGCATCCCTTAGGGAAAAACTTTGCACAGTTAAACTTTATTGTTTATAATTACTTTCCTGGTTAGAAAGGTTATTTTTGACTAGGAGTTTGTATTTTAACTGTCATAAGACTTAGCTGTGCTTTTAAATAGGAGTGCGCTTTTTTCCTTTCATTTTAAAAGTTGTTAAAAACATTCTAAACTTATTTTTCCCATGGAGAAGCCTGGTTTATTTTATTTATATGGCTGACATACCATATAAAAGTACTTTTTACTGTGTTTTTACTTTAAAAAAGTGACTCTTTGGGACTTTGAAGTTTTTACCTGCTTGTGCTGCTGAATTTCCCTGGAAAACAGGCACCATTTTCAGCTTGACCATGGAACACCCTACCTGTCCCACAGTCAGTCGTTATTCAAGACATAAAAAAAGAAAGTTAAACAGTCCTTGCTACCAAAGCAGGCTAGCAATTTGCCTCAGTCATAGGTGGGTGACTCTGCTGTGGCCAAAGCTGGTTCCTCAGACCACTCATCTTTTTCCCCCGATTCCTCTGGTGTAGCACCTACAGCCACTATGGACTGGGGCAAGCCAAGTCCTCTGTGGCTGTTGAAGTCCCCTCAAGGGGCAAGGGAGAGCCCCTCTTGTTGACATTAGGAAAGGGGAAAGGGAAGATTCCCCTGTTTAGTCAGAATGTTGGCCCATTCCTGAGAAACCTGCTATTTGACCTCAATCTTCTTTGTCAAAAAGAAACAGAAAACATTTGTCTACTTGTGCACATGTCCCTCTGTACAGGTGTAGCTCAGTAGGTCTGTTTTTGAGCCTTGTTCAGGCAGCTGAATCTTTTTATAATGTGGTTTCTGGTAAAAGAAAATGGGATTCCTCATTCCTGAAGAGAGTCAAGATTCTGAATCTGGACAGGAAGATGAAGGGACAGATGCACAGTTTTCTCCTCAGATTCCTGAGTCAGTCTCAGAATAGAGCATGGTATCTGAATCTCCCTGTGAGGGATTCTGTTTCTCTGAGATTATTTCCCGAATGTGCCAGTGACTGCAGTGGGAGAACATTGAGGCTTCTCAGTACCTCAGAAAATACTATGAGCTGTTACAAATGGAATTTCTAGAACCTTCACCAGTTCCTCTTGTGATGTCAGCATTGGAGGGTGTGTTTGTCATAGCATGTAGCTTCCCTGATAGTCAGCCTGATGCTCGTAAGAAAGTAGCTAGAATGTGTAAAGTTCTTCAGTCTTTCACAATTTTATAGACAGCCCAGACCTGACATAGCAGCCATAGCTTTAGTTAAAGCAGCTGCTGTTAAACACTTGGCAAAGTCCAAGCCATACCTCTCAACCTTGAAACATCAAAAATCTGGACAAGGCCCATGAAAAATAAGTACAAATCTGTACACTGATTAACATCTAATTTGCATGCATAATTACGTAGCCCTACCCACTCCAGTGGAATTGTGGGATACCAACTTTTAAATGCAAACTGAAGAACAGACAACCAAAATATGGCACCGCACCAGAGTCTCCTGCAGCCATTCCAATGTCCCATTACCTGGTGATTTCTCCCCATTTACCATAAACACTAATGTGTGCATACTGCTTTACTTCTACAATGATTATTTGGATTTTATTTTTACATTTTGCAGCACCACAATGCACAAAACACTAACAGTCATCTGCTAAACAAAGCAATACTGTATCACAATGAAAATAGACTTGGCATTAAAACTTCTCTGCCCTTGAAATTCACATTCATTGAAATAGCATTGAAACCCACACACCACATCCAAAGAAAATGCATTTGGCCAGTGGTGGATAATGATTACCTTTGGGCTGTTTTCAAATCATTGGCCCCTTGCACACAAAACAAGAAAAATACACGTGTGCTTTTCTTTGATACACCTTCCTGACTTTATGAAGTTATATTCCTTGTATAATACAGCACGTTAGACAGAGCACATTTTAAATTAATTGTCTGAACATTTTTCCAGTAGTCTGTACTGTAGGCAATGAAACAAAATGCATGAACAAATAATGACAAAACTACCCAATTCAGAACATTTCCATCATAAAAGTCTATTTCCACATCCACACTATAAATAGAATGGCAGTAGTGTAAGCCATAGGCATCTTGCACAGTTTCTCACACTTATTTTCAACTTCAGTTTATTTTGGGGGGGGCAAAAGGTCATAAACCAGGGACACATTTTAAACATTGCTTGTATAATTTTGGAAAGTTGCTAGAATAAAATGTCTTAGCACCATGCATGTCACTGGCAAGTCTTGAACCCAGTAACCTATGCACTACAGTCAGAGCAACATACCACTATGCCAAATCAGCATTTTCCTGAAAAAAAAGAAGACTGAAACTTAATGGCTATCATTTAGTGAATTCAGTTCTCACTTCTCACCATAGCTCTCAACCTATTAGCACAAAGAACTGGAAAAACAATGCCAATAATGGGGGAATAAAAAGTCAGTTCTCATGTCTCACCATAGCTCTTAACTATCAGAACAAAAAACCTAGACAAAGCTCACAAGTGGTGGTGGCTAGGGGCTTAACAGGGACACATTTTAAACATTGATTGTATAATTTTTGAAAGTTGCTAGAATAAAATGTGTTACCACCATGCATTTCACTGGCAAGTCTTGAACCTAGGACCCTATGCACTACAGTCAGAGCAACATACCACTATGCCAAATCAGCCCTCCCCTAAAAAATGGCTATCATGTAGTGAATTCAGTTCTCACTCCTCACCATAGCTTTCAACATCTTATCACAAAAAGCTTAGACAAAGCCAATAATGGGGGAATACAAATTCAGTTCTCACTCACCATAGCTCTCAACTCTTAGCACAAAAAAAACTGGACAAACAACAAAGCCAATAATGGGGGAATACAAATTCTGTTCACTTCTCACCATAGGCTTAGCTCTCAACTCTTAGCACAAAAAATCTAGGCAAAACACAGAAATGGTGGTGGCTAGGGACTTTCGACTCTTTTTACCCTGTATCAAAGGTACAGGGTTTGAGCCTGAATACCTCTAGCCACCAAGTGTATTACATGGGGGCATTTTCACACACACACACCTCTCTCTGAGTCCCCAACAATGATAACCCACTTCACTTGACTCAACAAGTGTTTCTAAAATTTCCTGACCCACAATACATCCAAACGCTGCTAATAAATAAATGCAAAACCAAAAGAAAAAAATCAGAAATGAAGGGGTGCTACTCGGGAATCATGGCACCCCTTCATTTGGACCCCAAAACCTGGTAAAATCCGAGTAATTCGATATAGTTGAGAGGTATGGTCCAAGCCTACCCTTTCAGACAAGGATACTAAAATAATTGATAAGTATGGGAAGAAAGTGTATGCTTCTGGAACTTTAATTTTCTGAATTCTACATTATCGGGCTCATATGTTATGTTTATAATGACTAATTGTGAAAGTCTAAGAAATGTATTATCTGCAGTTCCTTCTTATAAAAAAATCTGCTTTGAGTGGTTTAGTTTCCTCCATTTCACAGGTCATTGTTCATTGTTTGAAGTGTGTTTATGATTCTGTAGATACTCCTTACATCAATGTGGCCACAGGTACTGTGTTGAGGATGTTTACCTGAGTGTGTTCTCAAAACCTCCCGCATGTAAAAAAAATGAGATTCTAAATTATCCTTTGGATAGAGAGTTAGCTTGGACCTGTTGCTGCAGAGATTATAAGAAAATGTGCTGAGAGGGGAAAGCAGATTCATGGAATCTCTCAGATTTTTTCAGCCCTCCTTTTCCAAATTTTCAAAGGGATTATCTAACCCCTCATCCAATTTTGGCAAGAAACAGAATAGTCTCAGCAAAATGCTGATAAGCAGACATTTAACTCTTTCACACCTAGCCTCAGTGGAATTTCATACATCCTGATACTTGAAGACTTCCTTCATGGACATTCTTCTAATCAGCTAAAATTCTGAAACTGCACTTTTTCAGCCTAGCTGTAAACAAACATATATATATATCTGAAAAATGATGAAAGTTAGAAAAAGGTTAAATACAAAAGTTATTCAGCACACATTCCTCTTCACAATGATGGTATTAATATGTCAGCCTAGACATTTGTATTTTTACATTGAACAATTAATTAGAAAATATATACATTTACTTATAATTATGCAAACTAGTATTATTGTTGGGTTCCTTTTACATGAACTAACTTTTCAAAGTTTGAATGTCATAGGGTCGAGACCATATGATCGAACTTTGAAAAGTTTAAAGGTTAAATGTAATGGCACCATACAGTGTAGAATGGGAGAATTTTCCATTTCTGCACTGAAGTGTGATCTTGGAATTGGTATATTTAAATAAGGGGGTGTGGTGGGGTGCAGGGAGGCTTGTCCCCCTGCTTGGAGCGTTAAGGTAAGTTTTTTTTTTATGTTTTATTATATATTCGAAGTTTCAAACTTCGATCATATGTTGTCGAACATATGGGATTCGAAGTTTTGAAACTTTGAATATATAATATAGACCCTTAATGTCTCTATAACCAGAGCAAACAGACCCTAACTACCATTGTGACTTTTGTTCTAGAAGATGTGATCTTCATTTGGCTGCACTAGTTTTGTAAATGTCACTCTACTTTTTGTGATATCTGCATAATTATGAATGGTATGTATATTGGCATATTTAATTGACAAATAAATGCAAATATCTGCTATGCAGGACTAGTCAGACACCAACTGTCAGTACAGACAGTTTTCAGCCTTGTGTATACTTTTATTTGATACCATTCAGTACCATGTAAACACTCCCTGATTGAAGATATTAATATAATTATGGACATAAGCCATACATTCATAATATTACAGGAAGAATTATGGAAAGTGGTCAAAATTTTTGTTTAAAAAGAAAACACATTAGATGCATTTTGCTCAAAGTGTTTTATCAGTACTAAAAGACAGCACAAACAGATCACTTGCATACACTAATTATTTTTGTGTTCCAAACCACATTCAAACAGCTAACAGTGCAAAGTAATAAAATACAAAACAGGATGTCTTGTTATAATTTAAACAGTGATTGTGTTATAGGCATACTGTTCAAATATAGTTAAATCTTCTTCCTCAGTTCTCCTGTTTGCTTTCAGCTACTCTGATGAAATTTAAACATATTTCTTCCAAGAACATTTTACTGTAGTCTCGATTTTAAAGCAATTACTGTAGCTTACTTACCAGTTTGCTAATGATGAGGAAATATTATTTCACCACTGTAGACAGCACATCGACTACCAACATTAGTTGTTATATCGTTCTGATCATTTGGAAAGTAGTAATGTTCTACGGCATTTCTGCTGTTGTTTCAGGAAGCAATTGTAAAAGGTAAAATGAAAACAGTATGAGAACCTCATGGTTCTGTAGTTAGTAAAGACAGCCTTGTCAGGTGATTGGCTGTCCCACCACCACCAAAACAGAGGACAGTCAAATAAGTCAGAATGACTATATAAGGAAAGAACTATGTGCTCCCTCCCACACTGTCAGTCTCTTATCTCTTCCAGAAAGTCTGAATCTCCATTTCTCTGTTTGGCAATAGATAATGTTATACAAATGGGTTCTGAAACAAGGTTACGGATGGCAGTGGGAAGAAATCTTTCCCTTCAGTAATTTATTCCTCATCCATCAGACCAAACTTCTCTATTTTGCCCTGTCCTACATCACATGTTGTGCTGAGGGAGAATTATAGACAGTTCCTCCTTCCCAGATTGGAAGGGGACTTTATTCAAGGATGCTTTAATGCTAAATAAATAAAATGCCTGAATATCTGTTCTGGATAGTTCTTTCCTAAACCAATTTTTGATAGTGCTCAAGTTCAAAATGTTGCCATTTTACAACTTGTTACTCCTTCCTCCTCATTTAAGTTTTCTGGTAACACTAGGTTTACAAAATGCTTATCATAACATTCATATTCATCCATATCTCAGGCATTCCTTAAGGTTTTGTGTATCTGGATCACAATATCGGTTCTATGCCTTACCCTTTGGACTATCCAGCCTCCAAGAGTGTTCACAAAGTGTTTAGTTCTGGTTATAGCTGGGTAACCAGGTTTCCATATATAGGCTTTGCACAGTCTTTTCAAAGTGTCAGTAATCTTACTCTTGGGTGAGTGATTGCTTAAACAAACTAGAATTCCAAGACAACATTCAAAAGTGTTCCACAGATATCTGCTTGACACCTCAGTACACAGAACATTTCCTTTACAGGAAAAAATAGGTCTATATCTAGATCTGTTTAAGGATTTACCAATCATTCAGTCACTGCAAGGTAATAGCTCAGGATTCTGGGTATCATGGCATCTATGATTCTCATGGCACACCTGACAAGTCTCCACATAAGAAATATACAATGGTATCTGAAGCCTCTTTGGTCCCAGCACCAACATCCATTACCTTTTTAAATTCTAGTTCTGGGATTTGTCAGAATAGACATCACTTGGGGAAGACATCAAATTTCCCTAAATCTAGGTCTCCATTCTCCCATCCTTCTTGAAAACATTTGGTCACCACAGACACTTTGGACTTTGCTCTGGGATCAGTTTCAGGAGGGATAAAAGTGCAAAGTGTCTGGGACAACAAGGACAAATGCAAGTTCATAAATTTTATAGAGATTCTTGCTCTTATTAAGACACTCAGATCTCTATGAAGCACCTTTTGTTCCCAGGACCTCTTCAAGTCAATACAGACAATACCACAGTGATGTGGTATAACAAGCAAGGGGAAAGTACAGTTTTGTACCTACCATAAATGTAGATGTCCGAACAGGATAGCATCTGCAGTCCTAACAAATGGGTTGTCCTGTCGTCAGGCAGCCCTTCGGTCGGCCGGATTCCAAAGTCTGGGTCTGGCCTCGGCTGGTGTCGCACTTCACCCGACGTCATCTCTGCTGGTCTTCGGGTATAAAGGCATCAGCCGACACCATTTTCCTCAGTGTTTCTTGCCCCAGATGCCAGTAGCCCTCTTGGATAGCTAATTTTTTGGATAAATGCCAATGTTTCCCAAAAAGTAGAAGGCAAACACAAAAAATATGCATGTATGTACATATATACAAACAAATACACCATAAGAGATCCCCAGCTAGCTATTAGGTGGGCAATACCCTAGGAGTACCACAGAGGGGAAGGAGGGTGGGTAATCCTGACTGCAGATGCTATCCTGTTCGGACATCTACATTTATGGTAGGTACAAAACTGTACTATGTCCTTCAAGGATGCATCTGCAGTCCTAACAAATGGGTAGAATACCATAGCCAAACTAGGGGAGGAGGAATAAGAATTATGGTGTATTTAGGATCCCTTGCAACACTGCAGTGGCAAAGCCTGCTCGGGATCTAGAGTATAGAGGTAAGTTATAATGCTTGGCAAATGTATGCACGGAGGTCCAAGTAGCAGCCTCAATAATGTCCTTGGTAGCCACTCCTCGTAAGAAGGCTGTGGTAGTGGCTGTAGCCCTTGTAGAATGAGGCCTTATGTTCTGTGGAATTTGCTTTCCATGATAGGAGTAACAGAATCTTATGCAATTTCCTATCCACTTGGAGATTGTCTGTTTGGAAATTGCTTTTCCTTCCCTTCCTGTTGCATAGGCTACTAGGAGCTGGTGAGTTTTTCTATTGCCCTTGGTTCTGTCCAGGTAGTAGCGCAACTGTCTATGTACATCCAAGGTATGCAGCAGTCTTTCCCCTTTGTTCTGTGGATTGGGAAAGAAGGTAGGTAGGTGGATTGCCTGGTTTAGAGACAGTCTGGATACCACCTTAGGCATAAATGTAGGATTAGTTCTCATGGACACTCTGTCTTGATGGAAGATTAGGAAGGGTTGTACTGCCATTAAAGCCTGTAGTTCTGAAACCCTTCTTGCTGAAGTAATTGCCAGTAGGAAAGCAGTTTTCCAGGATAGGTGTTGAAGATCTGCTGTTGCTGCTGGTTCGAATGGAGGGAGTGTCAATTTTTCTAGCACAAAATTCAAGTCCCATGCTGGTAATGGTGGTTTCCTAGGAGGTTTTACATTCTTAATTCCTCTGAGGAACTGCCTGAGTAGAGAATGCGAGAAGACAGGAGGATCGAGGCTGTATTCTGCAGAAATAGCTGATGCATGTATCTTGATGGAGGAATAAGACAGGCCAGTATGTAGGAGCTCTGCCAAATATTCCAGGATGTTGGCAATATCTACTTTTGACACATCTTTCCCTCTTTCCGTACTCCAAATGACAAACCTTTTCCATTTCCCTGCATAGTTCCTTCTGGTAGAAGGTCTGCGGGCCTCAAGGATAATGTCTTTAACCCTTTGGGATAAATCTGGGTTAGATGTTTTTATGTAATGTTCCAGGCAGTGAGTTGCAGAGTTTTCAGGTTTGGATGCAAGATGTTGTAGTTGCACTGAGTCAACATCGAAGGAATCAGGGGTAGAGTCCACGTTTCCCCCCGAGACATGCTCCTCAGTAATGGATACCAATGTTGTCTTGGCCAATTTGGAGCCATCAGAATTATCCTTGGCCGTTCCTCTTTGATTTTCAGTAGTACCTTGTGCATCAAAGGAAGGGGTGGAAATGCATATGCTGTTAGGCCTTTCCAATTGAAGGATAGAGAGTCCACCTTCCAAGCAAGAGGGTGGTAAGTCCTTGTGCAGAATTTCTTGAGCTGGTGGTTGAGTGGGGATGCAAATAGGTCTATTTGTGGCATTCCCCATTTCTTTGTGATGGCCTTGAAGATGTCCGGGTGTAGCATCCATTCGTGAGCATCCGAGGTAGTTCTGCTTAACATGTCTGCTAGGATGTTTTCTTTTCCCGGTACAAATATTGCCTGTAATTGAATGTTGTAGCTCAGAGCCATATTCCACAGGTCCAGAGTCATTCGGCATAGGGGCTATGAATGAGTACCTCCCTGTTTGTTGATGTACCACATGACTGTGGTGTTGTCTGTCCTTATCATCACTTGGCCCTCTTTGAGGAATGGTCTGAAATTCTGGATTGCCAGTTTTACTGCCAGCATCTCTTTTTGATTTATGTGCAGGTGTAGCTGATCTGGAGTCCATAGGCCTTGAATGCACTTGTCCAGCATGTGTGCCCCCCAACCGAGGTCTGAGGCGTCCGTTGTGATGGTTTGGCTTGCTTGAATGTTGTGGAAGGCCAATCCTGGGTTTGCCTGGCATGTCTGAGCCCACCATAGGAACTCTTGTTTCAGGCATGGAATTAATGGTATTTCGGTTTCTAAGCTGTGCTTGTCTTGAGACCATAAATTCTTTAGGTACCACTGTAGCTTTCTCATATGCAGTCTGGCATGGGGGACCAAGATTATGCAGGATGCCATGAAACCCAAAGCCTGCAGAACTTTCCTTGCTGTGAGTTTGTTCTGCTTTGCTAGTGTCAAGAAGTACAGAGGAAGTTGTTCTTGTTTTTCTGTAGTTAGGAATGCCATCTGTTTTACTGTGTCCAATTCTGCACCCAAGAATGTTATTGTCTGGGATGGTATCAGTTTTGACTTTTTTAAATTGACTGTGTATCCCAGAGCTTGTAGTAAGCAAATGACTCTTTGTAAGTCTTGTGTCAGCTTGCTTTTGTTGTCCGCTTGTATCAGGCAGTCGTCCAGGTATGGATAAATTTGGATTCCCTGAAGCCTGCAATGAGCGATTACTGATGCCAGGCATTTTGTGAACACTCTGGGCGCAGTAGATAAGCCAAAGGGCAATGCTGAGACTTGATAATGCTCTGATCCTGCAAGAAATCTGAGGTATCTTCTGCAAATTGGTCGTATGGGGACGTGCAGGTATGCCTCCTTGAGATCTAGAGTTACCAGCCAATACTCCTTGCCCAGCATGGGAAAAAGTTGGTGTAGGGTCAGCATTTTGAATTTTGGAACAATGATGAATGTGTTTAAAGCGGACAGGTTGAGAATAGGTCTCCAACTGTTTTATTTTCTTGGTACTAGGAAGAGTCTGGAGTAAAATCCCTTGCCCTGTTCTGTAGGTGGTACCCTTTCCACAGCTCTCATCTTTTTTAATTGAGCTATTTGTTTTAGGGCTTCTGACTTTTGATTTGGTGGCAGGTTTGGCATTCCTCTTTTTGCTGGTAAGGTGTGGAAATGAAACCTGTACCCTTGGTCTATAGTTTGCAAAATCCAGTTGTCTCTTGTGATATAGTGCCAGTTTTTTGAAAATAATGTTAACTTTCCGCCTAAGGGTGCTACAATTTGTTCCCTGGTAGGCGGTGTTAGAACCAAGTCACTGTGATTGTCCTGTTGCAGTGGTAGTGGTTGTATCCGTGGCTCATTGGTTATTGCCTTGCCACTGGCGTCCCCTGTAGGCACCTCCTCTGGATTGATTTCTGCCTCTGGAACGTCTATTCCTGCCTCTCTGGCTTTTAGAGGAGTCTGGAAAGGACCAATTTTGGAAGGCCAGTTCCTGCTGAACCTTGGGGGCTGTACCTGTAAGAAATCTTTAACTGTTTGTACAGATTTTGCCTTCTCTTCCATTTTCTTCATTACTTGTTGGGCAGGAGAACCAAATAGACTGACCTTGTCCATAGGAGCATCTAAAAGCTTTGCTTTAACATGATCCGCAAGACCTGCTCTTTCAACCATGCATGCCTTCTTATAACTGTGCCAGTCATGGCTGATCTAAATGAAGCCTCCAGTGCATCATAGCCACATTTTAAAGAATGGTTACTAACCTGCTGAATGTTATTCACCATTTCTAGAACATATTTCTTATCTAAGGAATCATCAGAGGACAGTTTCTTAGTTAACTGATCAAGTATAAACTCTTGGTATTGGATCATATGAAACTGACAATTCAAAGCTCTAGCTGAGAGAGTAGCAGAGGTGTATACTATTTACCCCATCTCTCTAAGGACCTGGATTCCCTATCAGAAGGGAGAGGGTTTTTTGCTGAGGTCGAAGCTACTGCCTTAGGCCCCTGGGAGATAGTCTCCGGATCTGCAAAAGGGGCCTTGTATAAGTGGTGATGAGTGTCCGGTACCCTGTAGAACCTGTCGGGCTTAGCAGGGGCTGGAGGTAAAGTATCAGGAGCAGTGCAAACATCATTAAAGGCATCATCCACAACAGGAAGAACTGGAGGTATAGCTAAGGGCCTATGCTGCGGTAAGTGTAAAAAGGTCCTAAGCCTTTTCCTTGAATCTGAGAAATCTTGTCCCTGCCATTGGAATTGCTCTCGCATGGCATGCAAGGTTTCCCCAAAGGAAAATTCCTCTGGTGGAGAGGCAGAAGGAATAGATTCTTCAGCATCAGAATCTTCATAAGTAGAAAGAGGAGCCTCTGGATGGTCTGTAATGTCTGAGTCATCAGAAGAGTCATCTGAGGAGCCTGGCTCAGGGGGCTCTACTCTGGGTCTCTTTTCTGAGGGTTGTGAGGCCCTGTCTGGGTGAGATTGGGATCCTCTTATTAAGGAGATGAGATCCTCTGCCAAAGTAAGCATTTGTGAACTGGAGCTGGGCCTGTGAGAGGGGGGCTTAACAGGCAGTGATTTAGCAGTTTTGGCTGCGTTAGCCCTGGCAAAGGCCTTTATAGACATGGCTGCAGGAGGCCTAGCAGCACCATGTGCTGGGGTAGAGACATCCAAAGGGATGGTGTCCGATAACTCTGTAGAAACCACAGTTGTAGGTAAAATTTCAGAAGCCGATTCAGCTAGGGTAGAAGGGGCCTCGGTAGTAGTCATGGATTCGGCTCTAGATTGAACCGTTTGCTCGGTTTCGGCCGAAACCGAGACACTCGCGGTTTGCTTTACCGTGGTTTCGGCCGAAACCGCGGACCGCGAGTGTCGGTCCTTTTCTTTGCGTTTTTTAACAATTTGGGTAGTCAGAGGATCCGACGGCATAATGTACGCAAAATCTGAGCCGAAAAACTGTTCAGCAAACTCCGACCGACGCCTAAGCGTTCGTCGGTTGAAGGAAGCACAGGCTAAACAAGCTGCTACGTCGTGGTCTGGGCCTAAACAAGGTAAGCAATAAGAGTGGAAATCTTTATGAGGTATTTGTTTCCCACAAGTTAAACAGTTATTTACTTTTTCTGACATCGGCTGAGGCAAGAAAGAGTCCCCAACGGGGTACTTAGCTTTTAGAAGTCTTCGAAGTTGTATTCGGTAGTAGTAATCTCTGGATCTGACCGACCGGCACTTGCGAACAGCTTCTGCTTCGGGCGCCATGCGGCAAGAAAGACTGAGGAAAATGGCGTCGGCTGATGCCTTTATACCCGAAGACCAGCAGAGATGACGTCGGGTGAAGTGCGACACCAGCCAAGGCCAGACCCAGACTTTGGAATCCGGCCGACCGAAGGGCTGCCTGACGACAGGACAACCCATTTGTTAGGACTGCAGATGCATCCTTGAAGGACATCCAAGTTATACCCCTATGCAAACTAGCCATGCTAGTGTGGGATATAGCTTTATAGCACAGGCTCACTCTACAGGCATCCTATATTCCATCACAGTAAAACTGTGTGGCAGACAAGCTGAGCAGGACAAAGGTAGACCCTCACAAATGGAAACTAGATCAGGGGATCTTCCAACATTTGATCCATCTTTGGGGACTTCCTGACGTAGACCTTTTTGTCTCCATGCTGATTAATTATTTAGCAGAATTCTGCTCCAGGACTCCATGAAAAGGAGCCAGAAAGGCAGATACCTTTCTTTTAATTGGACAGAAATGTTCCCCTATGTCTTTCTACCCTTTCCACTGATATCCAGGATACTTCTGAAGATTCAAAAGGATTCCCTCAAGATTACTGTGGTGACTCCCATCTGGCCCAGGCAGCAGTAATTCTCCCTTCTTTTGGAATTGGCCATGGGCATTATATCAAGCTCCCTCACAGAATGGATCTACTCACACAGGAACAGAGGTGTTTGATATGTGTTTGATATACTCCGACATCAATCATATTCAATTGACTCCTGGGATGATAGGGTCTTAATTCCTTTTAGGCACCTGTTTATTGATAATGTGCAGCAGGTATTAATGGAGGCAAGAAAGTATACTACTAGAAAATCATATATAAGCAAATGAAAACGTTTTTTTCTAGTAGGTGCCAACAATAAAGCTGGCACCGATTCAGGTCTAGTGTTTCTCTTCTTTTACAAAATTTGTGAGAGTTACTATCCTATAGCCTTTCTTACACCTATACCAAGGTTCATTGTCAAGCAGTTCAGCATTCATGCCCATGGATTACCCTCCTTCAAGACATTCTCATGTCAAAATGTTTTTGAAAGGGGTTTTGCATGAGATCTCCAAGAAAATCTTTGGCTCCTCTTTGGGTCTTAAGTTTGTGTTAGGAAATCTAACACTTGCTCTGTTATATAGAGCTCATCTGGCTTACTTGAGGTACTTAACATGGAAAACTGTTTTGCTGACTGTGCTGACCTCTGCAAGGAAGGTATCTGATTTGCAAGCTCTTATGGAGGGTCAACCCTATCTCATTTTTCACGGGGATAAGGTTTCATTGAGAACTAATCCTACCGTGGTATCCCAGTTTCCTTGAAGCCAAACTACCCATCTCCCTGTTTGCTTTCCTGAACCCAGAAATTAGGGAGAAAAGCTACTCCATACCTTGGATGTCCACAGACAAGTCAAAATCATTTCAGATCTTTTGATCAGTTGTTCATTTTTTAAGAATATAAGAGGAAGGGACAACCTGTGTCAAAGCAGACTACCTCAAAATAGCTGTCACAGGCAATTACCTTTTGTTATTCCTACCACAATAAAACTATTTCAAGTGGGGTCAAGGCTCACTCTACAGGGACTTGGCTTTTTGGAAAGGCATGGATTCTAGAAGTATTGTAGAAGCAGCAACGTGGTCCTCTGTACATACTTTTTCAAAGGCACTACAAGCTTGATTCCTACTCTAGGTCTAGATCAGGCTTTTGCTGGGACCATTCTCTAGTGGCTCCTACCCACCCACCAGATGTCTAAGCTATGGTAATCCACCCATATAGCTTAGATTACTGCAGCAGTGATCAGTATAATGAACACAGTACAGTTGTGTAAGTAAACTTATAAGTAGATGTTCAAATGATACTGCTTCAGTAGCCATGCCTTTCCTTTATCCCCATTCGTTTTTACTGTGTCTTATGCCAGAGTGTGGATATTCATGTATTTTTACTCCTAGCTATGTCCTCTCAGGACTCAGTTTCCCTTTCTCAGTTGGCGTGAAACCTCTAAAAGGCTTGGCATCCAAACTTGTCTTTTTACAGAGCTCAGCTCGAGCTATCTAATGGTTTGGGTGTGTGGAAGGGCTGGCTGTTATATCCCTGACATGATATAACTCATATAGCTTGGGTTACTGCAGCAATGATCATTCAAACATCTACTGTTATGGGAAATTTATTTATACAAATGTACTTTCTTCTTCTGCACCAACACTAAACATTAGAGAATAAAACTCTAAGGTTAAATGTAATGTAGTGGGAAGGATTGTTTTTCTTCATGCCTTTCCTACATGGCTGTCAACCACCAAGCTCCCTCAATAAGAAGCTGAGATCCCTCATAAAATCCTCCAAAGCTGGTTATGAAAATAAAACTGCCACTGATTCTAAAGACAACCACAAAGCATTCTACAGCTATGTCAAAAATCTCAATGGCAACACTCAGATCTACTCTGAGCTACAGCACAATGGCAGTAGATTTACTGAACCAACTGATATTGCTAACATGCTGGCAGATAGGTTCAGTGCAAACTTTACCCCCTATCACCCTCCAAAGTGCCCATCTCCATACCAGAATATTGCAAAACACCTGTAATCACGGACACACAAGTAAAGGTCGCACTCTCCAAAGCCAAGAATACAGCATCCATGGAACCAGACAACATCCAGGCTGCATTCTGCACGAACTACAGAATGAACTGGCACCCCCACATAACTACCATGTTCAACCATAGCCTCACTTCAGGCTTTTTGCCTACGGAATTACGCACAGTGACAGTTATCCCACTCCACACAGGGGGTGCCACCATGGACCCCGGGAACTACCGTCCCATTAGCCTGATGGGAAAGGCCATAGAACGCATCGTCCTGGAGCTTATAAACAAAGACATAGGTAACCTCCAAACTCTGGACTCCACTCAGTTTGGGTTTTTAAAAGGTAGATCATGCCTCCTAAACCTGATTGACTTCTTTGAAGCAGTCACCAGAGCCGTGGACGAGGGTAAGGTTTTGTACACAGCCTATCTTGACCTCACCAAGGCTTTCGATACCATCCCCCACTCTAGTATTATAGATAAAACTCACTGAACTGAGCATAAATCTCTATGTCACAAGATGGGTGGCCAACTGGCTCACTGACAGAACCCACACAGTGAAAGCAGCCGACTCCAAATCCAACCTCATACCTGTGACAAGTGGAATACCACAGGGTTCAGTCCTGGGTCCTCTCCTGTTCGGTATCTACTTCTCAGAAGTCCAGGCTAATACAGCTGGTCACTGGCTAATGAACTTC
The DNA here is from genome assembly GCF_019279795.1 of Protopterus annectens. Lineage (NCBI taxonomy): Eukaryota > Metazoa > Chordata > Ceratodontiformes > Protopteridae > Protopterus > Protopterus annectens. Next base: position 277,641,889 of record NC_056735.1, on the reverse strand, counting down.
ACAGATGACTGCCAACTAGGAGCCATAATAGAATCGCCTAAGGATGTGGATATTCTACAAAGAGGCCTCACTGAGACTGATGCTTGGTGTCAAAGTCTTGGCTCAAGCTCAGTGCCAAGAAGTGCATTGTCATCCCCTTTGGGAAAAACAGCATACCCATGAACTACCACATAGGCGGTAGCATACTAAACACCAAAAGTGTGACAAGAGACCTTGGGACACAGGTGGACAGTAGTCTCTCCTTTGATAATCACGTCACCACAGCAGTCAGGAAATCCTTCTATGTGGCACACCTCATCACAAAGGGGTTCTCCTCCAGAAAAAGAGAGGTCATCATTCCTCTCTACTCATCCCTCATCAGACCCATTATAGAATACAACACCTCATTTGGCATGTACCTCGCAAGACATCTACAACAACTAGAAAGGCCACAGAAATACTTCACTAAGAGGATTACTGGCCTCAGACAGATGCCATATGCAGACCATCTCAAAAACCTCCAGCTCTACTCCATTGCACATTGCCTACTCAGAGGTGACCTCTGCCTAACATACAAAGCCATGTCTAACCCAGATCTGATGCAGATGCTAAGAAATCTCAATCTCGCCAAGCCACATGCTCCAGGGACCTAAATCTTATCACCACAATAAACAGAACATGCTGGAGGGATAGATTCCTGTCCCAGAGATTTCCCATGCTCTGGAAGAGAGTACCTATTCATGTCAAGCAAAGCTCCTCATTAGACCTCTTTAAGAAAAATCTTGACAACTGGATGGGAAATAGGAAATTCACCCGGGGATCACCTCTGTAGCACTGCTCAACAGGGGCACAGGGAAATAATTTTTCTTGGGTGGCGAAAGCCAGGGAACCTTTTTTGACTAGGCTTATATAGGCTCTAGGGCTGATAGCCTAGTACTTACCTATGAAACTATGAACCTAAACCCAGAACTGTCTCACCCCTTCCATGTGATAAAACAGGTGTATATTACATTATCGAACCTTTAAAACTTCGAACATCTTATGGTCAAAGCCATATGATCAAACTTTTAAAAGTTTAAAAAGAAAAAAAATAAAATAAACAACAGAAAAAAACCTACCTGACCATTTTAAGAAGGGGGGCAAGCCCACCCTGCACCCCCCACACCCCCTGCTTTTTAAATATACCAACTCCGAGATCGCACTGCAGTGCAGGAAAGGGAAATCTTCCCATTCCACACTGTACGGAAATCTCCGTTGAAACGTTCAAACTTTTAAAAGTTTGATCATATGGTGTCGACCATATGACGTTTGAACTTTAAAAGTTTGATAACGTAATATGTACCCGAATAAACATAAGTGGTTGCAATGGATGGAATTGCCCTCACTATGCAGTGAAGAAACTGTTAATTGACAGTCCCCATTTCATTAGCTGAAGTCTTAGAAGCTATTACGTAAACTCCTAGCGGTAAAGTACCAAGCTCTAATAACCTTACAGCACAAGAAGTGAAGCTTCACCTTCTAAAAATGCATTCAGCAATGTTAGCAATGTATGCAACTGGACACTGCAATCTCAGAGAAGGAGCCTTAAATAGCTGCATTGCTGAAACCAGGTAAAGATGAAAATTACAGGTCATCAGTAATTAATGCGGAGGCTGAATTTTATGGAAAGATATTGGCCAAGAGATTGAAACTTGTTTTACCCATTCTAGTTCACCAATTCTAAGTGTTAATCTAGTACAGATCATCTAAGCTATCTAACCCTTTAAAGGCAAGTTATGAAATATTGTGCTGATTCTGCAGGAGTGTTCTAGTGGACTTTTATTGGTCTAGTGGGAGTATTTATAAATAGTTCTGAAAACCTTCAACATTCCCTCTAGCCATCCATTGTTGTATGAGCAATTTACTCTCTATACTGCTTTTAGTTTGAATGTATCTTAGCAAGTGCAAATGTTTCATCACCATTTGGAATGTTCAAGGGTACTAGAAAGGGGTTCCCTCCCCTCCCCCTGCCCCCTTCTGTCTTTTCTGGTGATTGAAACTCTGCATATTGATCCAAAATTATCAGAATTAAATTTTCTTTTATGGAAACCTGCACTCTATTGCTCTGATATGGATATCTCACCTTCACCCCCACGTCGGACTTCACAAGGATCACTGAGTTGCTACATTTTTTATGGTTTCTCTGACCTTACAGTAAACAACCAGCAATGGAAATATTGGCAATCAATGGCTTAATGGCAGAGCTAAGGAAATCACTGGGTGAAATCCCATATTCCTGGTCTTAACTCCTGCCTAAATATTTGTGGATTTATACTTATCCCTGTGACCAATGAATGGTAGACAAATTATGAAAAGCTTTGGAAGCAGTTGTATGTGTACATACACACTTAGCAAAGATTGTTAACTACTGCCAAAAATATACTATTTGACAAGACACTTGTCAACTATTCCCACCTATAAGGTGCTGTTTACAATTCATAAGTTTATAATTAAATATGTGTGGGAGGGCACGAAGAGAAAAATCTGACTCCATTGTGTTCACCCCTGTTAAGGAGGTGTTGCTGGTTGACCAAACCTTAGACTATATGCTTCAGTCTTCTCCCTCCATAAAGCCCTTGCCATCAATTTAACAGATATCTCATTTGGGCTAAGATGGGGGCATTCATTACATATGTCCATGTGTCAGGCTGTGAAAAACTCAAGCAAGATTACAAATAATTGGTCTCATTAAACATAATGGAAAGCCAACCTATGCATCTGTTGTGTGCTTCTTAAGGATCTATAATGTTAATGTAGCCCCCCATAAAGGACAACAGTCAAATGTGTCACATGTTTGCCAGCCAAACACCACTAATTGTTACAGCAGCAACCACAAGTAGTGTTTGAAACTATCTAATGAATAAGGAGAAAATTACAGTCAGCTGCCTGTCGGGTGCCAGGATCCGCCACATAGCGCATGCACTCAAGTCACTCCACAACAAGTACAAATATGACTCTGTCATTGTCCATGTTGGAGTGAATGAGTTGAGACGTACCTCCCTGGACTACATGAAAAGACACATGGAAGAGCTCTCGGATCATGTGGCCAAGGCAGGTATGACCCTAGCCCTGAGTAGCATCCTGCCTTCACCCAGAATGATACCACAATATAAGGATAAAATGATTGACTTAAACAATTGGCTGAGCTTATGGTGTCATTCAAAGTGGATCCAGTATCTGTCTGCCTGGGATGACATGATTGACAGACCACGATGCTTTGCCAGAGATGGTCTGCACCTGTTGCCCCTGGGATTCAGGTTACTGGCTAAGGCTCTTGCCACCCCTATAGTGCCTTTTTTAGGCAAACTTCAAAGGACAAAACCACCACTGTAACAGGTACAAGCATGCAAAATCTGAAGGTAATGCTACTCAATGCTAGAAGTCTAAACCTCAAAATGCACTCTCTCGAGGCACTCCTAAAAGTGGAGAACATCGATATCTGTGCAGTAACTGAGACCTGGTTCAAGGCTCCAGAGAGCACCCCTGCAATACCAGGCTACAACTCTTACCACACTTTTCGGCCACCAAACCAGGACCGAAACACTAAAGGTGGAGGAGTGTCAATATTCACCAAGGATATTCACACCACCAGGCTAGTTGGCCAACACAATGTGTCTGAAATTCTCCAAGTGCAACTAACACTAGGTAAGACTGCAATCCAAATTGTAGCTTGCTACAGATCCCCCACCATACCCCAAGATTCTCACTACACCTTTCTAAACATACTGGAAAATATTAAGATAGAACCAAACATCCTAATACTGGGTAATTTTAACTATCGTGCCATTAACTGGGAAAACTACTCATGTCCCAACACCTTTGCACAACGGTTCTTGGAATTCATAAATTCCAACACCCTGGATCAACTAATCCATAGTCCCACCAGGGGCTCCAATATCCTAGACCTGGTCATTACCAACATGGGAAATCAATGCTCCATACCTATGGTCACCCCCTCGTTAGTCAGGTCTGACCATAAGCTAATCACCCTTAACATCCACATCCCACCCCCACCCCCCAGTAAAGAAACCACCATAAAAAACTTCTCCAAAGCCAACTTCATGCTACTCAAGTCAGAAGTGACAAACTTCATGACACCCATGCAGACGAGAACTGAAAGTTCAACTGCTGAATCCTACACTAAGGCACTGTACGAGCACATCCACTCATGCATGAAGTGTGCCATCCCAAATAGAACCAAAATGCTCTCATCCAAAAAAAGGAAGCCAATCTGGTGGTCCCCTGCCATAAACAAACTTTACAACAAAAGGAAGAAACTTTTGCAGAAAAGAGGAAAATCCCAGGATGCAAAAAACTCCCTTACTAGCCTCAGTAAGAAACTGAGATACCTCATAAAATCCTCCAAAGCTAGTTACGAAAATAAAATTGCCAAAGATTCCAAAGACAACCACAAAGCATTCTATAACTATGTCAAGAATCTAAATGGCAATGCTCAGATCTGCTCTGAGCTAAAATAGAATGGCATTAAATATACTGATCCGAAGGATATTGCCAATATCCTGGCAGATCGATTCAGTGCCAACTTCACCCTCCTCTCACCCCCTAAATGGCCCATCTCAATACCGGAAGATTGCCAAATTCCAGTAATAACGGCCACACAGGTACAAAACGCACTCTCTAAAGCCAAGAATACAGCATCCATGGGACCAGATGACATCCCGGGCTGTGTACTACATGAACTACAATATGAACTGGCACCTCACCTAAGTGTCATGTTTAATCATAGCCTCACCTCAGGTTTCGTGCCCACTGAGTGGCGCAGAGCTACAGTTATCCCAATCCACAAGGGGGGATCCACCTTAGATCCTAGAAACTACCGTCCCATCAGTCTGACAAGCCTTATCTGCAAGGCCATGGAGCGCATTATCATGGAACTTATAAACAAAGACATTGGCAACCTTCAAACACTGAACCCCACCCAGTTTGGGTTTGTGAAGGGCCGATCTTGTCTCCTGAACCTGATTGACTTCTTTGAATCAGTCTCCAGAGCCATGGACAAGGGTAAGGTGGTCCAGACAGCCTATCTAGACCTTGCCAAGGCCTTTGACACCATCCCCCACTCTGGAATCATAGATAAACTTACTAAGTTGGGCATTAATCCCTATGTCACCCAATGGGTTGCTAAATGGCTTACTGATAGAACCCACACTGTTAAAGTAGCCAACTCCAAATCCAGCTCCAGACAAGTGACAAGTGGAGTACCTCAGGGTTCAGTCCTGGGGCCGCTCTTGTTTGGCATCTACTTCTCTGAAGTACAGGTCAACACTAAGGGACTCTGGCTAACAAAGTTTGCAGATGACTGCAAACTGGGAGCCATTATTGAATCCCCAAATGATGTGGATGTTCTACAAAAGGGCCTTACAGAAACAGATGCTTGGTGCCAGAGCCATGGGCTCACGCTCAATGCCAAGAAATGTATTGTTATCCCCTTTGGGAAAAAACATGTATCCATGAATTACCATATAGGTGGCAGTACACTAAACACAGAAAGTGTGATAAGAGACTTAGGGACACAGGTGGACAGTGGTCTCACCTTCGATAACCACATCGCCACAACAGTCAGGAAATCCTTCTATGTGGCACACCTCATCACGCAGGGCTTTTCATCCAGAAAAAAGGAAGTCATTGTCCCACTGTACTCATCCCTCATTAGACCCATTATAGAATACAACACCCCATTTGATATGTACCTCTGAAGACATCTGCAACAACTGGAAAGGCCTCAGAAATACCTCACTAAAAGAATCACAGGCCTAAAGCAGATGCCCTATGCTGACCGCCTTAAAAAACTCCAGCTATACTCTGTCGCATATCGTCTACTCAGAGGCGATCTCTGCTTAACATACAAGGCCATGTCAAACCCAGAGCTGTTGGACATGCTACACTTAAGAAATCCCAATCCCTCAGAGCTACACACTCCAGGGATCTAAACCTTGTCATCACAATAAACAAAACATGCTGGAGGGATAGGTTCCTGACCCAGAGACTCCCCAGACTCTGGAATAGATTGCCCATACATGTCAAGCAGAGTGCCTCTTTGGACCTCTTCAAGAGGAACCTTGACGATTGGATTGTTGAAAGGAAATTCACCCCAGGGATCACATCAGTCGCCCTGCTAGACAGGGGTCCAGGAAAGTAAATAATGTGGGAAGAAATAGCCAGGGAATTGTTATGGCTAGGATGGTATAGGCCCTAGGGCTGATAGCCTAGTACCAACCTATGAACCTATGAACCTTTTAAAAACACAACCTGGATAACTAGATGGGGAACATAAAATACACCCCTGGGATTCCACCTATGTCCCTGTTGGACAGTGGTATAGGGTACTGACTTGTTGGAACATGGGCTATATTCTTGGTTAGGCTTGTAAGGGCCTCAGGGCCAATAATCTAGTTACTTTCTATGATCAGCATTTCATTCATACTTTCTAAATAAAAACAATTGTCCATAATACCAATTGCCCCTCCATGTCAAATTCCTGTAGTTCTCTAATAGCAGCATATTCTGTTGCAGTCAAGTTAAAAAAAAAAAAATACTGTGCTGTGTGTCCATAGACCAACTCATAACATCGTTTTCACATGTTCTTGAAAAAGCTTCCAAAAGTGGATGTAATGGGGGGAACAAAATTACTTTTACTTCTACAATCAACTGTACTTGAATTAACACTACTGGTATTGTAGGGATAAATATATTTAAACATGACATTTCTGAAAAATAATGTAACATCTAAAACAATTTCACATATGTCTGATTTAGTTGAAGGGATGAAGGACAAACCTCATTCCAAAAGGGTAGCCTGTTCATCAGTGAGAGGAACAGAAGAGATGTTCCATATCAAAGACCCTTCTCTGGATCCTAAGCTCTCTTGGTTGAAACTTGTTGCACTCACTCCTCTGACAGCTTCCGTCCATGTTTTTTACTGAAATCAGAAAAACAGGAAAAACTACTACAGCACCAGAAATGCTACTGGATGCAACACTGGAAACCTTTCTGCATACATCAGATAAAACTTTATGCTGCTCTGCTTCTGTGGTCACCTTCTGCATTATATCATGGTGGGATAAATTACCGTTGTCTGTGTCTGTAATCTGGATAGTGTCTGTCCCTGGACTGCTTGTATCAGCAGCTTTTTCAGTCGACACAAGACCTCTAGGCCGAGAAAATGCTCTGCTCGGGAACTTTATAGAATCCATCTGACTTCTTTGGTGCAGAGGGCAGAGAAGGTATTCAGAAGGGCTGCCAGAATAGGAGGAACAGCAGATGGCTTAGGAGACTCCATCTGTAGGAGCTTATAATATCTTTTTTGAATCTCCAATCACATTTAAAATAATCCATCACACAAGTAATGGTATGCCCAAAGGAAAGCTCCTCCTGGGGGAATATGGAGTTATAGAACCCTCTTCCTCTGAACCATAATCGAAAGGGGAAGGGATTTGGGAAGAGTAAGACAAAGAATCTTCCTGAGTCCAGGTCCTCATCTGAGGAATTTAATTCCCTGGATCTGGTGGTCTGGAAGACCAGAAAGGAGCAGACACAGAAACCCTTTGAGGAGGCGTGAAGGCTATCAAAGCATCAAATAATCCCTGAGTGAAATCTTGCCATTCACATTGGGGATCATTAACAGGGGAAATGCTCTTTGTTTTTTGCTTCTTTTTTGCCAGGATGTCTACAAGAAAAGTCCTCAGAGGTTCAGACGCCTGGTGAGGTTCAATAATGATTGCAAGAATCTCCTCCCAAACTAAGATTTGAGGAATCCCCTTTGGTACTTTGGAAATAATCAGCCAAGGTTCCCCTCAGCATCAGGTACAGACATTTGGAAGGCCTCCATGAACATGTTAGAGGCTGAATCCATACGGTCCACTGACAAGGATGCAGCAGAGGAATACAAAGCAGCTACTGTATGGTCCTCTGGGCTTTCATCAGCATCGAGAGAGATGTCCAGCAGAAACTGGACAACAGCTAGATCAAATTCTACAATGGACAAGAAATAACCTCCCACAAGAGACTATCTTACTAGGTGGCCTAAATACTGATTGACTAGCCTGCAACTCCAAAAACCCACTAACCACATCAACCTATACGGTTTCTCTCAACTCATTCATGAGCCCACTATGGTAGATAAAAATCCCAAAATAAATCTATATTAGATTGGACACTGGTAAACCGCCCTGAACATAATAACCAAATAGGTTGTCTACCAGATGGACTTAGCAACCACCTCCTCCCATTCCTCCTATGGATACACACAAACATACTCAAGCCCATAGTTTATAGACAAGTTAGAGATTATCACAATGTAAACCCACATGATCTTAACACTACTTTAAAAAAATGTAACTGGGAACTGTTACGCACCCCTGACTTAGACCAGGCAGTTGACTACTTCAACAGCATTCTTACTAATATCCTTAATTTAGTAGCTCCCATAAGAAAAATTAGAGCTAAAGTACATTATGCTCCATGGCTTAGTAGGTCCACTAGACCCTTGTTAAAGTCCAGAGATAAGGCATGGAAAACCTTAAAAAAGGATAACACTAGTCTATCCAAACAAAACTATCAACAACTTAGGAATCAACCCAAAAAACAAACAAAGCTTGATAAACAGAACTACTTCCTAGGTATCCAAAACAAACAATATAAAGACCCCCAAAAGTTTTGGCATGCAATTAACTCCCTACTAAAACCTGGAAAAACCACCACACTAGCTTCCACCTCCACCAATACAAATAGCAACATAGCCTCCCAATTTAGTCATCACTTTACTAAATCCACTAAATCACTATCCACCCAACTATCTAAAAATAGCTATTCATCCATGCCAATAACAACTCCTGACAAAACTCATTCCTTTACGCTCTCACCTGTCCCAACCTCTACAATAAAAAAACCTCTTAAAACTAAAACCCACTACTCTTGCAGCTGATGGTATACTAGCTAACTTCAGTATTCCATTGATTGTGAGCTGTGTATACATACACTTTTGTGAATCTTATGAAATTTAGTTGGACATGTTTCTTTAAGCTTAGATTAAGGGATGAATCTACTTGCTTAATTGGTTAAACTTTTGTATAAAATGCTTGTTAATTAGTTTAATCATTGTCTGAAGAAGGTGAGGCACTGACCCCACTGAAAGCACTAATTAAACTTTTTACTTCAGAAACTTCCTGCTCTTCATTGGTTTCCTGCTCGCTTTGCTTGTTTTACCTGTTTGGGAAGTTCAGTTTAAGTTTTGTTTCATACTAGCTAACTTCCTAAAAATAGCTGCTGACTCCTTATACTACCCTGTCTCAATCCTTATCAACCGCTCCATACAGGAAGCCTATATCCCTCAACTGTGGAAAATCTCATACATTATTCCCCTTTATAAAGGTGGCAATTCCTATGATTTCTCAAATTACCGGCCCTTAAGATACTTGAGAAATGTATTCACTCTCTGGTCATGCATTTCCTAAATACAAACAATCTCCTCTCCTTTATACAACACGGCTTTCGCCCACATCACAGTACAACTACCGCTCTTCTCTCTTTTACTAATCTGTTTAACCAACATAGAAATAATAACAATTTTGTATCTGCTATACTCCTAGACCTCTCTAAAGCATTCAACATGGTTTCTCCCTCCATACTAATAGATATACTAACCTCCTTATCCTTTGCCCCTGACACTATTGCCTGGTTCAAAAACTGACAGACAGCAATCTGTCCAATGGCAGGGTGTACTATCATCTTTACTTCCAACCACCACAGGTGTACCTCAGGGCTCTGTATTGGGTCCACTTCTCTTTTCCATCTTCACTAACAATCTGCATACCTCTACCCTGAACACCTCACTCATACAGTATGCAGATGATTCGACCCTAATCTGCTCAGCCCCCATCTCTTACCTATCCAACTTATCCTAAATCCCAACAAAAATAAAGTACTCCTATTTACCCCTAACAAATCAAGAACCTCTCCTCTCTCCTTTTCTATCACTTCCAAAAATGGTACTGTCATTTCACCCTCTCCCCATACCAGATTCCTTGGTGTTGAAATAGACAATAACCTCCACTTTGACATCCATGTCTCTCAAACTATCAAAAAAGTACACAGAAAAATGGGTACCCTATATAGACATAAAAACTTTCTGTCAGATCAAGCTCGGGTCACCCTAGCCCAAACTCACCTTCTGTCCACGTTAATGTATGCAGTACCAATAATGACCCATGTCAGAAAACTTGACCTTGACAAACTTGAGTCCTGTTGTAACAAAATTACCAAGTTTGTTAACAACTCCACCTTTAGAACCCATCATTGTATACGTCTAAGGCAGCTTCAGTGGCTCGAACTTCCACAACTGTTAACTCTCCACCAACTAGTCATTGCATATAGCATTCTAAAACATCCTGATAAAACTCCAGCACTAAAGCAATTACTGATTCACTATATAGCAAATCATCCACTCTGCTCTGCCTACAAATCACTCCTCTCTATCTCCTCGGCTAACACTACAGGTAAAGCTCTATTTTCACACACTAAAGCTAAAAGCTGGAATAACCTCCCCATTTATGTGACTTCTACATTAAATACTATGCAATTCAAAAACTTACTTAAGTCTCATTTTATAAGTTCATGGCTTTGTCCATGTATTACATAATCTTACAATGTGCTTTCCCCATCTTTTACTTTCTCTCCTACTTTATACACTCTGTAAGCATTATTGATAAATGGAATCTCTCATCCTTGGTATAATGTTTTGTAGGGATTTTTATCCTACTGACAACTCATAAAATGTACATATGTAAATTTTCTGATGTGATTTTTTTTTTTCTGTTTTCAAATGCTGCTATGATGTCTCCGTTTTCTTTTTTGTATAACATTCTTCTTATTGTTAATTTTGTGGAGCCTTTTTCCCCAGGCCTCTGCTGTAAATGGACCTCATCCAGTTGGACCATCCCGGTTAACAGATGTAAAATAAAAAATAAGCTTTCATGCCTGTACTCTTCTGAACTTTAGCAAGCAACCCCCTTCATTTGTACAAAGTTTACAGCAATTACAGTAACTAAACTGCATCACGGACTAAGAGAAAATCCCAAAAGAAAACCACGAAGTAGATTTCATGTTTTGTGGCTTTCCCACCTTCCAGGGGACATTTACATTGTTTAATCAGGCAATTAACATCTTCCATACAAAACAATAATAAAATGAAAATACCCGATGAGTTGTAAATTACAGTGCAATCTCAAATCATGGTGTTTTCATACACTACACAAATGTTTTTTCCCCTTAATACAGCTAATGTGGTTCCTAGTGCTTGCCCTGTTGCTAACCCCATTTACATTACTTGTACTGTAATGAGTATACAGTGCGTATGCCTCCTGACAGCCTTGCCTGCAACTGGGATTATGTCAATATGGTTTGTTTTTCTTTTATATAAATGTATGATTGCCTATGTCATAAGTGATGATTTAATAAAGATGTTTCTTGTTTAAAAAAATTCCTCGACTGCCTCCACAGGGAGCAAAAGGACAAGCCTTCAGGAAAGCTGAAACGGTTTATCAGTGAATGGACTTCTCAACCCTTGGTTTTGCAGACTTCCTCTGCCTCTGGGGCATCATCCATTGGAATTCCCCCATCTTCCCCAGTGGGTTCCCGTCAAATGAGGAGTCGGTGGCAAAATACTGGGACTTTTTGAAACAGAGATGTGTCCCTCTCCCCCAAATTCCTGAAGAAAGGTCTTTGATGGGTAAAAAAAAGAACTCATACTGCAGACAAAGTTTTGTCCTCTTGCTTGGCTTAAATATTTTTTAACTTGCATCTGAAAAGGGACAGCCCATTATAAGAGATGTTTAACAAGAACACCTTAAGTTTGTCTATGACATTATATAATTGCAGTAAACTATGGTGACATACTGTTACACCAGTAACTGCTGCTCTGGATGGTCCATCTGCAGTGCTGGAAATCAGCCTCATGTTGACATTGCTGATTGACAACATTGTAGCCAGCTGCAACACCATGGACTGTCTTGTTTCTGTTGCCTGCAGTCTCCTGAGGGAGTGTGTAACAGTTCATTAGTTAATTCCCTCTGGAGATTGATGATATGAGACGTAATTTAAAAGCCGAAGTGAAAAAGTCGCTGAAGCACATGCAAGCTTCCCAAAATGATCAACAACTTACTCTATACTCTTATTTGGGAGAATGAACTATGAAGCTGTCTTCTGAAAACTCTTTTTATTGCCTGCTGTAAAATAATACCAATACCCACAAGCAAGTCTTTGCTCCAGTGTGACAATCCTTGGGAGGGACAAGCACCATATCCATTGCATAGGATGGGTTCCACCACATAGGAATCCTGCCAATCCATCTGGGAAAAGCTAGAGGGACTGTCCAGAAGGTAGATGGGCATGCTAGAAGGGCCTTGGTGAATACTTCCTCATCAGAGGAAGGGACATAAGCCGGCCAATTCCTCTCATTATTTTAACAGTTCCATTAATTCACTAAAAGATATATCTTCAGGAGGGGATCTAGAGGACCCTTCTCCCACATCAAAGACTGTGTTTTTATTGAGAGACTCCTGAGCAGAGTCTAGTTGCCTCCTCTTACACTTTCTGTACTCTTCAGTTGGAGAAGCAGTTGAAGAGTCAGAAATGTCCTTGGCACCTTGAGTTAGGTGAGGTCTGATACTAACTGAAACAGGCTATCGCTGGGAAACATGATCAGATTCAAGGTTCACAGACTCAGAGGTTGGAGTGGAGCAGAGGTGAGACATGTTTCCTTCCTGAGTAGATTGTTGAGCTAGGAACTTGAGCTGAGCTAGGAACTCAAAAGCTATGAACAGCAAGGACTGAGCCAATGGACCCAAGGAAAATAACCTTCAATCCAATGATAACTCCAAAGATGACAGACCAGAAGATCAAATCCTCATCACAGATGACAAGGAATGGTCCAAGACCACAGATGAGCTGTCAAAGGCCAAAGCATCCAGACTCAAGGAAGGCCTCAAACCAGAGTCAAACCTATCTTTAAGCAATTAACACTGACCTCTCACCTCCAGGTCACAAATGGCTCTAAAGGTTTTGATGTTGAGTGGGCTAGAGAAACTATCACGGTTGAAGACCTTAAGGTTGTCAACGTCAACAAGACCTCAGTTCTAAAGCCACCAGATTCACTACTGTAATCAGGAAGGAGGGAAAAGAAAGGGACAGGAAGGACCAGCTCTCTCTTTCCTTGGAGTTGAGGGGGAGGAGGCTCTCATCAACTTATATCAGTCAATACCAGTGACACTTCTGGAGCATCTAATAGACCAGGCAAATTTAACTGAAGGAAGACAAGAGGTCAAAAACCTTGAGAATGATCTTTCTAAAGATATAGACCCCAAGGAAGATATTCTCTTTGGGAAGTGATCCAAGAAAACTATTGTCTTTGAGGCACCTGCCTGATCATAGTAATGAGGTTTAGATCCTTGTCAGACCAAACAGCAGGGGAAGGCCTTAGAGATTGCAAGAGTTTCAGAGTCAGAGACTCCAAGGACCCTTTCCTTTTCTTTTTGCACAACTTTTGGAGCCATTTTATTTATTAGCTTTGTCTTTTTTTTCTTTCCCCTAAGAAGCAGTTTATTTCTCCTGTCCATTAAGGCCCACTGGGAAAACAAAAAAAACAAACATCTTACTCTGCCATCAAATGCTCAGGGCTCAGAAAATAAACATACTGTGTCACGTGTAGGGGGGGGGGTGATTCTGTGCCCGCACTTGAGGCATGTTTAAACCCCAAATCCTTTTCTATAACTGTTCAAAGAATGAAAACCCTACAGACATCTACACCTAGACAGGGTAAACAAAGGCACTGAAAGCCCAAGAAAATGGGAGGGAGGATTTTTTTTTTAAATGAGATTTGAGTAACTAAATACAGAACCTATAAATAAATTTAGGCAGAATAGCTGAGAAAAAAATAAAAAAAAATATTCACTTATTTCACAAATTCTGAAAGATGAGTGGACCGCTGGAGAGTTCATCTGTCTGCAAAGGTGGCAGACAAGACCTGGGACTTGAGTGTTAGCACAGGGAATTATGGGAGAAAAAAGCTTGAGCATTGGAGAAGCTCTGAAGTTTGTTGCTGGCTCAGATAACATAACGGTTCAGGAGGATGAGGAGCATATGGATCCACAAGATGCATGTCTGTTAAACATGGTGCTGTGCTGTAGAAATCAGGAAACAGGAGCTCTTTGTATGATTTTACAGGTCAGGTTTGTACTAAAAAACAACATCCTTTAATGATTCTGACTATCTCTTGCAGAAAATTGTCTAAAGCTATCAATCTGCTGTGGTAGGTTCTCATTTGTAAGCACTTCTGTTACAAAACCAAAGTATGGTTTTCAGTGCTTGCATCAAAACTATTGACCACAGCTGTTTACCTAAGCTGAAATATTTGGCCTCATAAGTTACAAATGTCCCACTTAAGGTATGAAGAAACAAAGTGACTTACTCAAGATGAAACAATGTGTGGGTGGCTTCAAATGTAGCTGTCCAGCTTTACAGATCAGTATCTTAACCACTATGCTACACTGTCTCAAACACTCCTTTGCCAAAACAAAAGCATAAACAATGACTTCAGTTTGATCAGAATATAACTAACTGTTGTTACGTACATAAATACTGCTTGAAAGGATACTGCCAAAGCAAGAACCACTATTAACGTTTACATCCAAACGTCTGAAGGCATCTTTCTTTCAAAAAAAAGTGCTTTAAATTACCATATTCACCTATAGCTCAGTACTAGAATAACACAAGTTTAAAGGTTGCACTGCATTCTTATAACTGACAATAACATTAGTTGTCTTACAGAACATGTTACTCCATGCCCTTTCCTTCTCACTACACTCATGCTGTAGCTACTTCCAGAGAGGCCACGTTTCTGAGTTCAAACTGATAGGATTTTCCTGGGATTTACAAACCACTGTTTGTGTCTAGGTTTATGTAATCTATTACCCTGCAGGTTCAGCAGTACCTATTTTTCAAGGTTTGTTTGTTTGTTTTTTGAAAAGCACTCAGCCATGTTAAGTGCAGTTGGCAATCCATGATGCACAAAGACAAAGTCATTAAATTGTTTACAGAGAATTCATATTTTGATTTTAAATTGGCTTTGACATTTAAATATACAGTACTACCTAGATAAAAATTCATTTTATTGCATCGCACCATACAGCATAATAATCATACGATTTTATTACAATCTTTTTGTTACATAATATAAAATAGATCTTATACAATCACAAGTTTTACAAGACAATAAGATCAATACTGTATGATTGAAATGTTTTGACATTAAAGCTGCAATATCTCACTTGAATTCTTCATTTCATGTTGTGCTTAATCTTTCAACTATTCTAGGTACAGAAATCAATTGTCATTGCTACCCGGAAGGAATGAAAAGTCCTTTATACAGTATTAGCATTTAATGACATCCAGCCAGCATTTACAATGACTGAAATAAAGCAGTCCTTTAAAGTTCTACTATGGTCAACTGAAAGGCATTCTGGCATATCAAACTTCTCACCCCCCGTACAGTATGAATTAAATTATGACAGTGGGAA
Source organism: Protopterus annectens (assembly GCF_019279795.1). Lineage (NCBI taxonomy): Eukaryota > Metazoa > Chordata > Ceratodontiformes > Protopteridae > Protopterus > Protopterus annectens. Next base: position 277,626,281 of record NC_056735.1, on the reverse strand, counting down.
TATCATTACTCTAACAGTTATAATTTCAGGATTTACATGAGATAATAATATACCAGAGTGAGGGGGGAAACATAAAGCTCCCACATAGATGCTGTGAACCTTACCTTTCATGACAGATACTTTACTTGTGCAAAATTGTCAGTGAACCATATTACTTCTCCACTGAGCATCACAATGTTTCACTCTTAATTATCTCAACTCTTAATAAGAGTTGCCATTAGTGAATTAAAAGTGCAACACAACAAAATGTGAGTGTACATCAGTGACATTCCCATCATACATAATGTCATAATCACAGCAAACAGGATTTACCCCAAGCCTTGCTAAAACTTTCATAATGATGTTATCACAGTCCCAAGAACTGCAGCCCCAAATACATCTCTAGGGAATTTGTGGAATAGTCAGTCGTGTAACAAACTGCTGATGTTTGTTTTACCGTTCAGTGACACCAGCCCTAGGCAACCAGAAAATGAAACCGTGCTTTTAAAAGCAAATGAATGTACTGTACATTATTTACTCTCCTGACTTTGTGTCAATGCAAAAAAATAACGTATTTCACATAACAAGGATGGAACTTTTATAAACAGACATAATTCAAAGTCTGAAGAGAAACAGATGATTTAACATATCCAGACAGTTTTACAGAGCAGTCTGCATTTAATTTCCCTTATTTTTTATACAAAATATTATAAATATGTTCTTGAATCTAAACACTCTGGCAGATGAAGATTCCCAAAACAGCTCAAACTGTTTCAGTTAATACCCAATACAGAATGGCTCTGTTTTTTTTTTGTTTTTTTTTGTAGCTCAATCCATCAAAATCCAAATTAATGCAGCAGTCCTGTTTAAGTTCTTTAAAGCCCTAGTGTTAAATATATTACACAGTTTCCCTGCTACTCTCTGTCTGAATGAAGACAGAGGCTCACAGTATCAGCAGAACTTCATGACTCCTTGTCTGGATATCTACCCGTAAAATAAAGTTAAGACTTGGACGCGAACAGATGTGATGGAAATTTCTGTAATACCAAAATAACTTTCTTAACATTAACAAAAAAGTGCATTTTTCCCAACATGATTTAGCTCACAAGTGTTTTTTTTTTCAGTCATAAATCACTATACTTCATTTCTAAACAAATTTAGAAAATAACTGGCTGCTGTGTATAGTTTTTCAGTGTAGTGAAAGCATTTATCACCATTAATAATAAAAAAAATTATACAGTTGACGGACTTTGTCAGTCTCACCACTACCATTTTCAGAAGAACACACACACACACATATATATATATATATATATATATATATATATATACACATATTCAGCTACCAACAGATGATATGAAATATTGCAACTTTAATCACAATGTGAACATTTGAGCATTCCCAAGAAAGAAACTCAAGTTACCCAGAAGAAAATATAGTAAAATTTTTCCAGTTACTGTCCTCTTCTGCTGTTGACTCCTGGGGGAAAATTTGTTTTGTTTACATCACTTATCTTCTCTAGGAAGATGGAATATCTTATACTCTGCTCGTTTTGTTATCATCCCAAAGGTGACTGTGTATTCTTTTATACCTGGGTAATTCATTTACCTGAAGTTTGAACACAGTTGTACAAGAAAGAAGATCCTCAGCTTTGCTCTTCATTTTAAGTACAGCTTTATGATTAAGTTTGCACACACACAGTGCAAAGCACTGGATGAGGAATCCTAAGATGTTATCAAGTGCCAAAGATACTTAATGTATGCCAATATAGTAATGAATGTTTTGTGCGCTGAAGTTGTGGAAATTATACCAGCGATTATGATAGCTAGCTTCTGGACAGTATTTATACTACTATTCACTACTGCACCATTAAATAAGTAAACAAAAGGACAAGGAATTCAAAGTGTAGGCTAAAAGCTTTACAAACAGTAGGTGGAGTTTAAACAGTAAGCCTGGATAAGCCACTGGTCTATAATACAGGTTTCATTTTTTTCCTGTTAGGAACACAGCTGTGTTAAATATTGAGTATTGCATTAATATGGATGTTCTTAGTCAGAAAGCAAAATTGGGCTCCTGGCTTTACTTCAATGCCCTCAATGTCTTAATCAAATAAAGCATGACAGGATATCAACAACATGTACCCTGACTAAAAACACTGAAATCAAACTGCTTCCAAAATAACCAAAGGGAAAAGAAAGCTTAGAGGCAGATTTTTTAATAAATGTGACTTCATTCTGAAAGGTCATTACACTGGGTCACTCACTGACAAGTATGGAAGTAAGCAGGAATACTCTGAAATGGAGCTTGTGCCTTTTTCCTTATAATACTTTCTGAAGCTCTAACCTTAAATTAGATAGTTCTAACACAAAATGTACTATGTTTATTTAATTTCAAATAAATAATTTAGTATTTTTAAGTAATGGTTAAACACATATATCTTGACTCAGCAGTTATTTAAATGAGGTTTTACATATTGCTGAAGTCAGAATTACTGTATTTCTTGACTACCTCATTCAACCCTCGTTAAAATTATCTTTGCAATTAACCTCAGCATGAGGAAACTAAACCCTGGAATTTTTACCTTCCTTTATTACACTTTAATGCAAAAATAAAACATGAAAGCAAGCAACACCCTCCTGGTCCAGACTCTGCTCATTCAATATAAACTTAAAAGAACTTTATATACACGCACTGTGGATTGCATAAGAAAGTACAGTTGTGTACACTTACCATAAATGTAGATGTTTGAATGTTCTCACTGCTGCAGTCTTAACCACTGGGTTATCCATGCTGTGGTAGCCCTCAGTCTGAATACCAGAGTCAAGGTTTTGTGCGTCGGCTGCTGTCGCTTGCTGGGTGATGTCAGGTCATCCGAGCTATAAACGAGAGCAGGCGACACCATTGCCTCAGTTTTTCTTGCCTTAACCAACCAAAGCAGTCCAATTTTAATAATTACCAGTAGTCCTGGGTCAGAGAACCCCATAGAAATGTGTATCTCTCTAAGGACAGCAGATTTTACGGGGAAGGAGGGAGGGAAAGCATGACTGCAGCAGTGAGAACACTCGAACATCTGCATTTATGGTAAGTGTACACAACTGTACTATGTTCTTTGTTTCTCCCTGTTGCAGTCTTAACCATTGGAAAGATTCCCAAAGCTAAGGAGAAGGGTAGAAGGTTGACAGAAACTTAAGATTGGGAGAGCATGCCCTGCAGAATTGCAGAGGCAAACCCAGCCCTAGCTTTTGAGAATAGATTCAGATGGTATTGCTTGGTGAAGGGGTGGACTGAAGTCCATGTGGCAGCTTCCAGGATGTCCTCGGTAGGTATCCCTCTAAGGAATGCTGTGGAAGTAGAGGTTGCCCTAGTGGAATGAGTTCTGATGGTCCTAGGGAGTGGTTTTCTATGCAAGGAGTAGCAACTTGGATGCAGAGTACTATCCATTTGGAAATGGTCTGTTTGGATATTGGTTTCCCTGTGCTCCTGTTTTAAAGCTGACCAAGAGCTGGTTAGTTTTCCTGAATGTCTTTGTATGATCCAGATAAAATCTGAATTGCCTGTGCACATCCAAAGAATGCAGTATCCTTTTCCCCCATGTTCTGAGGGTTACGGAAGAAGGTGGGCAGGTGGATGGCCTGGTTGAGGGTAACATCCAAAATCACCTTTGGCATGAAGGAGGGGTTGGTTCTCAGGGAGACCCTGTCTGCATGGAAGATGATAAATGGCTCAATGGCTATTAAAGCTTGAAGCTCTGACACTTTTCTGGCTGAAGTAATAGCCAGGAGAAAGGCAGTCTTCCAAGAGAGGTACTTTAATTCTGAGGATGCTGCAGGCTTGAAGGGGGCCAGAGTAAGTTTTTCTAAAACATAGTTCAGATCCCAGGCTGGGTTGGGCTGTCTTCTGGGGAGGCCTGATATTAGAGGCTCCTCTAAGGAATTGCTTGATAAGAGGGTGGGAGAACAATGGCTATTCTGTATCAAAGTGTGCTGAGATGGCAGAGGCATGGATCTTTATGGAGGAGAAGGAGAGACCATTATTAAGAAGCTCAGCCAGATAATCTAGAATAAGAGAAATGGAGGGCAGATGAATGTCTGCCCCCTTGGACTGGCTCCAGGAGCAGAATCTTTTCCATTTTCCAGCGTAGGGTTTTCTATTGATGGGCCTTCTGGCTTCTGTGATGATGTCAAGGACTTGCTTGCTTAGCACAGATTCCTTGTTGGTTATGGTAGAATAAGCCATGCTGAGAGCTTGAGTGTCTGAAGGTCTGGATACAGCATTGTCTCCCCTCCCGGGATAGCAGGTGAGGTATCAGAGGTAGCTGCCAGGGGGGCTGGAGAGAGAGACGCTGCGCAGCAGTGGGTACCAGTGCTGTCTGGGCCAATATGGGGTAATGAGTATTGCTTTTGGTTTTTCCTCCCTTACCTTGATTAATACCTTTGGAATGAGGAAGATGTGGGAATGCATACACAAAGAGAGTATTCCAAGGGAAGGTCAGGGCATCGACCTTCCAGGCCAGGTAGCGGTACTCCCCGATGCAGAATTTCTGTACTTGGTGACTTAAATGAGAGGCAAAGAGGTCCACCTGGGGAGGGGGTCCCCCATGTGTGGGTAATTTGCAGAAAAAAGTCTCTGTGGATTTGCCATTCATGTGGGTCCAGAAGGTTTCTGCTTAAGTGGTCTGCTAGGGTGTTGTTGATGCCCGGTAGGTATTGGGCTATAAGATGTAGTCCCATGGATGAGGCTGTTAGCCACAGGTTCATGGCTAGTCTGCACAGGGGATAAGATTGAGTCTCTCCCCGTTTGCTGACATACCACATGACTGTGGTGTTGTCTGTTTTAATAAGAATAACCCCTGGTTTGAGGTAGGGTTTGAAGGATGTCAGAGAGTTTTGCACTGCTATCATTTCCATTTGGTTGATGTGCAAGGGTAGTATTTGTGCATCCCAGAGACTAAGCATGTGTAGTTATGGTCTGGTCTGATGGACGGAGGGTGAATAGTAGTCCCTTGTTCAGAGCACAGGCCTGGGCCCACCAGAGGAATTCTGATCTTATGCAAGGGATCACAGGCAGGGAGGTGTCCAGAGGTTAAGAGTGTTGACACCATAGGTTCTTTAGGTACCACTGAAGTTTCCTCATGTGCAGTCTGGCCAGAGGTACCAGGAGGATGCACGAGGCCATGTACCCTACAGCTTGCAGGAATTTCCTGGCAGAAAGCTGGGTTTGGGAGGCCAGAGTAGTAAAGTATTTTGATAGGAAATTAGAAGTTATGTACTCACCATAACGTTCCATCTGAGTAGGTGTATTCATTTGTCTGCAACCTGTGGGTTATGGATTCGATATCGGATCCGAACCGGCATGGTTTTCCAGCTATGGATCCAAGCTCTCAGCTCCTCCCCTCACCCATAATGCCCTGCTCTACCCTCATGACCTCAGATCGAGTTTGCCAAAGCAACAATACCCTAAAAAGGGTAACAAGGAATATGCAGGAAACTGAAAGGCCAGGGGGATAGGAGGGCGGGATGGTTGCAGACAAATGAATACACCTACTCAGATGGAACGTTATGGTGAGTACATAACTTCTAAATCTGAAGTAGGATATTCATTTGTCTGCAACCTGTGGGACAGAGTCCCCAGCTACCTGAATCTTGGGCGCCATCATGGAAGGATATTCCGGAGCACCGCTGAGCCAAAGGATGCTCTACCCTAGATGCAAGATCCAACTTATAGTGGGAAATAAATGTATGAGATGAAGCCCACGTGGCTGCTGCACAAATATCATCTAGAGGAATCCTAGCCTTGAAGGCTGCCGAGGTAGATACTGACCGGGTTGAATGGGCATGAACACCCCGGTGCGGCCTTCCTGACGCTTGATAAGCCAATAAAATGCACTGTGAAATCCAGCGGGACAGAGAAACTTTAGAAATTGGCTTGCCCAAATTGAATTTTGCAAAGGAAATAAACAGCTGGTCGGATTGCCTATGACCAGCTGTCCTGTTGAGATAAAATCTAAGTTGCCTGTGAACATCTAGTGAGTGTAGTTTATATTCACCTTTGTTTTCATACTTAGGGAAGAAAACAGGGAGGTTAATGGATTGATTGATGTTTGCTTCAGAAGCGATTTTAGGAAGGAAGGACGGGTTGGTCCTGAGGGAGACACGGTCCGGATGAAATACCAAGTAAGGAGGTTTAGCTGATAAAGCTTGAAGTTCAGAAACTCTCTTGGCTGATGTAATGGCTACCAAAAGGCTGTCTTGTAGGACAAGAATTTGAGATCCACCGTAGCTGGCTCGAAGGGGAGCGGTCAAGGCCTGTAGGACCAAAGAAAGGTCCCAAGGAGGAACTGCTTGTTTTATAGGGGGCCTGAGAAGGAAAGTACCTTTAAGAAATGTTTTACACAATTTGGCTGACATAAGAGGATTAGAATCTTGACCAATGTGATAGTGAGAAATAGCCGCCAGTTGAACTTTGACTGTGGAACTGCTGGCACCATCATTAAAGAGAGAGGTTAGAAAATCAAGCACTACAGGGAGAGGAACCGTGAAGGGATTTAGGCCTTGCCGCTCCGCCCACACAGAGAAACGTTTCCATTTGCTTCGGTAAACCTTTCTAGTGGATGGTTTATGAGCCGCCACCAAAATAGCCTTTACCGGTGAAGAAATACCGAGTCCTTATCAAGAGTGGAACTGGAGCAGCCAAGCGGTCAGCTTCAGGTTGTCCAGGTTCGGAGGAGGAATGCAGGATGGATGGGATATCAGATCCGGGATGGGATCTAGAATCCAAGGAGGATTCACCGAGTGAGACCTTAGGAAGGGGAACCAGATCTGTCGAGGCCAGAATGGAGCAATGAGAATCATTCTGCAACCCACCCGAGAGGCTTTCTGAAGAACTTGCAGCATCAGAGGCAAGGGTGGATAGGCATACAGAAGACCGGGTGGCCAAGCATGCACCAGAGTGTCTCTTGGGGTACCTCCGGGAGGAGGTATTAGAGCGAAAAACTGTCGCACTTGGTGTTTGAGGGAGAAGCAAAAGATCGCATGAAGGGGTTCCCCACCGTGCGAATATGCGTTCCGCTACTTGACAATTGAGAGACCACTCGTAAGGGGTCAGAATGGTGCGACTGAGCTTGTCCGCTAGGATGTTGGACCGGCCCGGAATGTGCGTTGCTATGAGAAAGCGATTGGTGGAGATTGCCCATTCCCAAACTCTCATGGCCTCTCGACAAAGAGGGTAAGACCTTGTTCCCCCTTGCTTGTTGATGTACCAGACAACAGACATATTGTCCGATTGAATCGCAATTGTTCCCAAGGGAAGAAAGTCCTGAAGTGCTAGCAACGCTAAGAGCACTGCTCTCATCTCTAGAACATTGATATGCAGTAAGGTCTCTGAATCGTTCCACGTGCCTTGGACTGTCCGCCCAAAGTGCCCCCACCCGAGGCGGGAGGCGTCCGTGGTCACCGTGGCGAGAGGGGAGAAGCACAAAATGGGCGACCCGTGGAGATCCGGGGAGTGGAGCCACCACAAGAGGGACCGCTTGCAAGCCTTGCTGATCGCTATGGGATGATGCATGGGGAGAGCAAGGTATGACCACTGTACTAAGAGCGTCCACTGTAGAATGCGCATATTGAGCCTGGCAAGAGGAAGAAGTGCTATAGCCGAAGCCATGGACCCTAGAGCCCTCAGGACCAACTCCGCTGGAACAGAGCTTGAATGGAGAATGACCCGCACCTGGAGCTGCAGATTTAGAACCCTGTCCGCAGTGAGGAAGGCTCGTAAACTCCTTGTGTCTAGTCTGGCCCCTATGAAATCTAAGAGCTGTGTGGGCGCCAGGTTGGACTTTTTTGTATTTATTGTGATGCCCAGAAGTGGAGCAAGATGGAGAAAGGAGTCTCGCGCCAAGAGAAGTAGATGCCTTGTTGGGGCGGTAAGGAGCCAGTCGTCCAGGTAGGGAAAGACCTGCACCCCCTGAAGCCTCAGGTGGGCCGCTACCACTGCTAGTACTTTGGTAAACACCCTGGGGCTGTGGTGAGACCAAAGGGAAGGACCCGGAACTGGTAGTGACTGGCTCCCAGCCGAAGCGGAGAAACCTCCTGAGCGCCTGTCCATCAGGATGTGGTAGTACGTCCTTGAGATCTATCGAGCACATCCAGTGATTTTCTCCCAGAAGGGGAGAATAGATTGTAGAGTGACCATTCGAATTTTTCTTTGGGGACTGCCAGATTCAAGAGAGAGAGGTCTAGGATTGGTCTTAGTTCCCCCGTCTTTTTTGGCACTAAAAAGAATCTGGAGTAGAACCCTGATCCGATCTGGTCTGGGGGAACGGGCTGGATGGCTCTTTTCTTTAGCAGATGGCCAATTTCTGCCAAAGCGGCCTCCCGTTGACCGGGTGGGATGTCTGGGAGGGACTTCAACTTTGGAAGGTGAAGGAAAGGAATGCGATATCCCCTGGATATGATTTGGAGAACCCAGCGGTCCGATGTTATGGACTCCCATGCCGCTAGGTGCCCGAACGTCCCCGACTGCCTCCAGAGTAGAGCAGTCGGGCAACCCCTCAGGGTTGCTGCGCGGGCCGTTCAGAGAAAGGTTCCCTGGACCCGAAGTTTCTGGGAGCCCCTCTGCCTCTAGGGCGGCGTCCTCCCTGTCCTCCTCTGCCACGGAAGGACTGGTTGTCCGAGCAGGCTGGGACTGCTGCGACTTCGGAACCACATCTTCTTCTGACCCTTTGGTTCCTAGAATAGGGCCTCTGGGGTGCAGAGAAGCGGATTCCGACGGCAGACAGCGTCTTCCGTCCTTCTCGCTCTGGGTCAACGTCGCGAACGGTCTTGCCAAACAGAGCAGAACCATCAAAGGCGTCATAAACGACGCCTTGAAGGGCTCAGAAAAATCGCAGGACGGAGCCAGGCCTGACGCCTAGTGACCAGTCCTGTCCCGCAGCTCTAGCGGCCCTCCGTTGCATGGGAGAGTAGCCGCATAGAAGTATTTGTAACTGACCTAAGAGTGGCCATTTTGGTGGAGTGCAGAACTCTGTCCTCCTCCGAAATGGACTCAGGGGGGGATGCAGCGTATTCCTTAATAAGATCTCGCTGCATCCGAATAACATGTGCCAAATAGTTCAGCGCCTTACCGAGAAGGTCGCCGAACTGAACATCCGCTTCCCCAAGCGGTCCATCATCCGAGACTCCTTGCTTGGTGGGTGGACTGAGGACTCTCCTGAGCCAGTTCCCTCTTGTGGCCGCCATCAACATGGCATCTACAGGAGGCCCCTTACTCCAATGGGTCCTGTCGGAGGGCGGACTAAGGATCCTATCCGGTCTTTTGGGAATTGGCTCCACGGTGTCCGGTTCCTTCCACGCCCTGGTGGTAATAAGGTCCACCAGGGGGTCGGCAGGGGACACCCAAGAGGTAGACGGGCTGCTTGAATGCCTCCAAGAACACGGACTCGTCCGAGGAAGACTTGGGGCAGACCACCCCCTATACGGAGCATTTCCATGATGTGTCGGAAGGAGACATCCTCGGGGGGTGACCGTGGGGAGCCTTCCCCTTCCTCCAAGTCCGTGTCTTCAGTGAGAGACTCGGGGGAGTCAATGTGCCTCCTTTTGCACGTATGCTTGCGAGGGGCCTCCTCTGGGGGGCTGTCAGAGGAGTCCTCGCAAGCAGCAATTTGCTCCATGGGAGCAACTTGGGGCACAGAAACGGGCTGTCCCAGGGGCCGGATGGTGGAAGCCTGGCCCAGTGCAGAGGGAGCGCGGGACGGAGCCGAAGCAAGTGCCGGGGTCCGGAGACCCTCAACAGAGCCCTCTCCACTACATCAAAGGCCGAAGGGGAGCCGACCTCGACCAAAGGATCCGACAATCGGCTCCCCCTCGGATCCGAAGAGTGGATCGGAGCCGGCGCGGCACTCAGATCCGAAGGGACAGTGCGCTCCGACACAGACGGCGCCGAAGGAGCACTGATCCCCCCGGATCCGAAGCTCGGATCCAGGCTCCGAGAGATCGGGTCCGACGCACTCGAGGGCAGGGTCGGGTCCGAAGTACCAAGTACTATCGGCTCCGACCTTCCCCGGCTCCGGCTGCTCGGCTCCAGTTGCTCCGAACCCGGATAGCGGGTCGGAGAAGGAGCAATAGGCTTAAAAGGGTGTTGAGCTCCCCGGAGGGGAGGCAAGAGCACTCCCATCTGCATCTGGGCCTGGATGAACCTTCTCATCATCCGGTCCAGATCAGCATCAGAAAGGCTATGGGTAGATCTCGAAGAGGCTACCGAGGTAGGCCTGGAGTGCCTCCTCGATAGCCTCGACGGAGATCGGGTCTCCTCCTCCTCAGGACCCGGTGAGAAGCACACAGGGGACCGGAGCCGAGAAGGAGGAGACCGAACCGACAACGGAGCCGGGGGAGAAGCCCGCTTGGCTGGCGGGGCCGAAACAGAGGTCTCGGCCCGCCGCTTGTGGTGCTTCTCCCTCCGGTCCTTTTTAGCAGCATCCCTCTCCTCTCCAGAAGCGGGAGTTTGAGTCCCAGGAGCAGGAGGGGGTGCCACAGGGGGAACAACTGCAGGTACAGAAGTCCCCGAAGGAGCGGAGGCCGGAGCCGAGTCCGGCGGTAAAAGACCCGCCAAGACCAGCTTGGACCTCCGCTCCCTCAGTGCCCTGGGGTTGAACCCTGCACAAATGGAACAACCAGATGTGAGGTGTTCAACCCCAAGACACTTAACACACCGAGTGTGGCCATCAGCCGGTGAGAGCTTATGGCCACACTCGGAGCATTTTGAAAATATAGATTTAGGCTGGTCAGCCATAATCTATAATACCTAAAGTTACAGAAAGTAACTTAAACAACAAAAAACACACAGGCCTACACACACACTCTACGCAACAGCGAGGGGAGGGAATAAAAATTATTTACTTTAACTTAAATAAACTCAAAATAGTCTATATTAAAGGGAAACCTAATACTTTCACACAAATTTTGTCAAAGAATCAAAAAATTTTCTATTTTTAAACAAGAAAAGAGTTCACTTAGCTGAGAGCTATGTACCCACATCCAGTTACCAGCGCGGCAAACAAGATCTGAGGTCATGAGGGTAGAGCAGGGCATTATGGGTGAGGGGAGGAGCTGAGAGCTTGGATCCATAGCTGGAAAACCATGCCGGTTCGGATCCGATATCGGATCCATAACCCACAGGTTGCAGACAAATGAATATCCTACTTCAGATCTTTGTTTTTCTAGGGACAGAAAGGCCATTTGCTGTTCTGTGTCCAGCAAGGCTCCCAGAAATATGATTTTCCTGGTAGGTGTCTGTTTTGATTTCCTTTCGTTGATAGTGAACCCCAGAGAGGTGAGTAGGGTTTTTAAAAATGAGAGGTGCTGCAGGGAGCAGTTCCTTGCAGTCTGCCTGGATGAGACAGTTGTCCAGGTAAGGGTAAATCTGTACATTGTAAACAGTAATAAAAATAAAAAAAGTGAGCCACAAAGGCAGTATTTGCGTGAAGCACTAGTTTATTTAACATTAAACACTGTCAAAGTAAAACCAATTAAGCACTTTTGCCAAGAAACATGAATTGGCTTCATCAGGCAAAAGCAAAAGGCAATGGCAGGTGCTAGACATATGGTGAATACCCTGGGAGCAGTAGATAAGCCAAATGGCAAAGCAGAGAATTGAAAGTATAATGATCCTGCTCTGAAGCGCAGGGATTTTTTGCATGATTCCCTTATTGGGATGTTCAGGTAAGCATCCTTTAAGTTTAAGGTGACCATCTAAGCTTTGTTTGGCAGCATTGGTAGAAGCTGTTGTACGGTAAGCATTTTGAATTTTGGGATTACCAGGAAAGTATTGAGAAAGGAAAGGTCCAGGATGGGACACCAAGTCCCTTCTTTCCTGGGAACAAGGAATAGTCTGGAATAGAATCCTTTTGCAACTTGTTCTGGAGGCACAGGTTCTACTGCCCCTAGGGCTATTAGGTTTTGCACCTGTTTTAGTGCTTCTGCCCACTGGTTTGGAGGTAGGTCTGTGTACCCTCTTGGAGGTGGTAGTTCTCGGAAATTGAATTTGTACCCCTGAGCAATGATTTTTAAGACCCATCGATCTTTTGTTACAGAGTTCCAATTTTCTCTGCAAAGAATTAGCCTTCCTCCTAGCTTTTGGTGTGGTGAAAGCAGGCGGAGATGGGAAATGTAGTCACTGAGAGTTTTTAGCATACAGGGTTGTTTTTGACCTCCCTGCTCTAGTGTTAGAGGGGGGCCACTGTTTAGTTCTTTGCTGGCCCTGAGTTTGAGCCCTGGTGGGTCTGACCCTATGGGTTTTGCCTTGTGCCTGCCTGCTTGGTGCAGGAAAGGACCAGTGTTTAGAGGGACATTTCTGCTGAACCTAGGAGGTTGTATTTGAAGAAAATCTTTAACAGTCTGGATCAATTTTGCTTTGTCTTCCATCTTTTTAAGTACCTCTTCAGTTTTCTGTCTGAACAAGTGGTCTTTGTCAAGAGGTGAATCCAGGATTTTAGCTTTGACATGATCAGGGAGAGCTTGTTCCTTCAACCATGCATGTCTTCTGATAACAGATCCTGTCACTGCTGCCATGCTAGAAGCTTCTAGGACATCAAATCCACAGTGCAAGGAGTGCTTTGCTACCTGAAATGAAGAGTGCAGTAATTCTGCTATCTCTTTATTATTGGCAAATCTGGTAAAGCAGAAATTTTCTGTTTCAAAAGTTCCAAAGTGTGCTGTTGATATTTTAACATATGGAACTTACAGTTGAGTGCCCTTATAGTTAAGTTGCAGAGATATATACTTTTTTAACCCATCTGTCTAGGGCCCTGGATTCATTGCAGAGGTAGCCTTAACTCCCTTAGGTCCCTGAGTAATCACCTCTGGATCTGCTATAGGATTTCTGTAGGGGAATTTCTGTGAGTCAGGTACCCTGAAGTACCTGTCATGTTTTCTGGGAGCAGGTGGAAGGGTGTCAGGGGTAAGGCTGGATTCTTGGTAAACATCATTTACCACCTCAAAGATGAGTGGGATGGCCAGAGGCCTATGCTGGCGTAGGTCCAGAAACTCTCTTAGTCTTTTCTTGGATTGAGGGAAATCCATTGATTCCCATTGGAAGTGTTCCCTGAGGGTGTGGAGAGTTTCCCCAAAGGATAAGTCCTCCGGAGATGATGCAGAAGGAATAGTTTCTTCTGCATCTGAGTCTTCATAGGTAGCAAGAGGATTTCGCGTCTATATCATGTTATCGAAGTCTTACTACATCGAATCACTAAAGGTCGACCTCTAGTGATCGAATAATGCTTAAAAAAACAAAAGCAAACAAAAATAAAAACTAACTAGCGTAGGAAGGGGCAAGCCCACCTGCACCCCCCACCCCCTCTACTTAAATATTCCAACTCCGATCCCACACTACATTGAGGTAAACGGAAATCTCCCCCTGCAGAGATTTCCGTTTACCTGCACGATGTTCTGCACTTTCGATGTTGTGGTGCCGACAATAACAGCTTCGATATTGTCGGCTTTTGACATCGTGAAGTAGACCCAGGATTTTCCTCTTCAAAAATAGAGGAGTCAGATCCCTCTGAATCTAAATCCAATTGGATGTCTGGAAAAGGTTCCCTTCTCCTTTTGGCTGGAGTGGCCTGATTACCCCTGATGAAAGTGATGAGATCCTCCGCCATTTTAAGCATTCTAGTTTGAGGACGGGGAGTAGTGGAATGGAGACTTTTTGCTGTTTTCTTTGGAGTGGGTCTAAGTCTGGCCTGAAGGGTATCCCTTGGTGCCGTCGGTGTGTTAGTCAGAAGAGAGAGCGAAGGCCTTGCTTAGTGGCTCTGGACCCAACCGAGGGCGAGACAGTCGAAGGCTTGTTAGACAATGCAGACATCTGGGGCATATAGGACTCCAAAAGGGTCTCAATAGAGGCCTGCGAAGTAATCGAGTCGGGCATCAGGGGCTGTGAATGTGCCTCACTGAATTCTGAAGAACTGACGACCCATTTAGAGGTGGTGTCGTCGGAAGGCTTGGCCTTATGCAGTCTGTCTCTATCCTTATCTTTACATATTTTCAGAAGATCTGTGGTTGGCTGACTGATGGATGCCATATCAGTAATCGGACATGGAAGACAAAAATAACTTGCTACAGAAATCTGTGATGAATAGTTTTAGCATTAAAGAGGGCACAGAACCAACGGTGTGGTACATCGTGATCTGGGCCTAAGCAAGTGATGCAGTAAGACTGGAAGTCTCGGTGTGGTATTTGCTTTCCACAGGCGAGACAGTTATCGACTTTTTCGGACATCGGGTAGTGCAAGAAAAAGGAAGAATCCCCAATGGGGTACTTAGCTTTAGACGTTTTCAGCTGAAGTTCAAAATCTGAAAACACCCAACTGGTACTGTTGCAAATTACTTCTGCTATGGGTTCCACAGCAAGAAAGACTGAGGTAATGGTGTCGCTTGCTCTCCTTTATCTCTCGGATGACCTGACGTCAGCCAGCAAGCGACAGCAGCCAACACACAAAACCTTGACTCTGGTATTCGGACCGAATGAGGGCTACCACAGCATGGATAACCCAATGGTTAAGACTGCAGTGAGAAACGAAGAACATCTATGAATACCCGAATGAAACGTGGATCTATGTTTTTTTTTTTAACATTTCAATGCAACTGAGATACTGCATGTGCAAGATGAAATAATAAAATTACGGATATATATTTATTTAGCTCAGTTTATCCAGAAATGTGTCGTGCTGAAATGAATTATGTAGAAGGATGGCACTCTTCTATGTTGTAAGTGCTGGGAAAGGTGGCCATTTAAGAATTTTAGTTCCTGCTCCAATATGGACATTTTTAAACTGGTTTACACATTAAGTTTGTTCATTTGTATTTTCTTTGTACATCTTACAATTCAAGTATCATGTTCTCATATGCCATCAAGAGTCCCAAATAAATACGTTTTCCAAGCCGTACGGTTCCCAGTTATGTTTCTTTAGTTTTGTCAGTACAAGTCAGGGCTATGTGCTGTGTAAATAGGTTTTAATAAGTTTATTCCACTGCTCCAGACTATGGTATGAAAATTATGTTTTTTACATTTTATATTTCATTTTATTTCAGTTCTCAAATTGTGTAGTCAGCCTCCCTGGGTACAGCCAAGCAAATCTGAAGAAAGATTAGGGCAAACCTGCAGAAGTACATCATTCATTGAATATGAGCATCTACAAATCAACATAAGAATTAAGCCAACTTTTGATCATTTTAAATGTGTTTGCATGCTTTGATGAGGGTCAGCCTGGTTCTATACAGTGACCGGTATATGCAGTTTCTGTATGGGGAGGCATAGAGTGCAGTTTTAATACTTAGGGGAGAGGCACAAGTGCTTTTCTGTGGTTGAGGGGAAGCTCACTGAGAAACTGTCTGAAAACTTGATTACATTCACTCCCAGATGGCCCTTCTGCACAAAATCTGAGTGAAATAGTTAGAAAATCAGCATCAATAACTGCTGTTGCAACATCACTAATGTGAGAAATTAGTACCAAAAACAAACACTAAGTGGCCAAAAGACTCACTGTACCTTTCTGATGGTGTAAGGGATTGTGAACAAACATTACCACCAGATGAAAGTGGGAACGGAAGAAATGTTTCTCCACAGTGTTACCGACAATATATGAAACATTTCTTTCTAGCTGTCTTACTGCTAGTGACTCCATGCACCCACAATAGAATGCCGAAGTGCTGGCAAAATGTTGCAAAAGTTCTCAGATTTGTGACAAAATAATGTTTTGAGGGTTAAGAATACTGTCTCAGAAAAAATAAAGATGTGAGGAAAGATTAAAAATGACAGCACCATTAAAAAGCATTTAACTGGAAAAGCTCTCCTGACCATGGAGAGTGTTGACATCTGTGTAGTTACTAAGACATGGTTTAAAACTGCAGAAGGCAACCTGGCAGTACAATGCTATAATGCCTTCCACATGTTTAGACCAGCTACCACACAAGAAGGGAGAACAGGATGAGGTGTATCCATATACATAAAAAGTAAACATACCTCAAGACTAGTCAAACAGTATGACATACTTGACTACTCCATGTCCAACTAACGTTAGGTAAAGTCCAATATTATATCCTTGCTAGCTACAGGTCCCTCTTTCTATGACCCAGAATAATCATACCACATAATTGAATATATTGGAGTCACTCACAATTCAGCCCAACACCCATGATTTCAACTACCCCACACCACTAACATGCAGGCTCAAAGATTCCCATATTATGTCAACACAAACAGCTTGGAACAGCACATGCACTAAGGTTGCAAATATTCTGAATCTGACACTCACAAATAAGAGGCAGTACTGTCCCCCCCCCCCCCCCCAGCCTGTAATCTCCTTACTGCTCAAATCAGATCACAACGTGGTCACCCTTGAAATAAATATAAAGGCTGAACTCCCAGCAAACCCCCAAACCTTTAAGAACTTTTCTAAGGCTAACTACCTCCTATTAAACAATTGCATAACTAAATTCCAAGCCCCCACTCAAATCAGAGAACATGGTGACATATGCAGAAGTGTTTATGGAAACCCTGTACAGGCATGTAAATAACTGTATAGGAACAGGAGTACCAAACCAAAATAAACATACAACACTGTCAAAGTTGGGGATTCCACCTCTACTGGTAGACTAGTTACCAGTGGCATACCACAAGTATCTATGCTGGGCTCTCTACTGTTTGTAATCGATTTCTCGGAATTCCAGGTGAAAGCAGATGGCCTGTGGCTTACCAAGTTCACTGATGATTGCAAACTGGGTGCAATCATTGATTCCCCAAAATATATTAACATATTACAGAAGGGGTAACACAGACAAATGATTGCTACTAAAGCCACAGACTATAACTAAATGCAAAAAGTGCATTATTATCCCCTTTGGCAAAGAGGAATTCCCTGCAAATTACAATATTGACAGCACCCCCCTAAGCTCAAAGTCAGTGGTGTGAGATTTAGGAACACAGGTTGATAGCAATCTAAACTTTGATCACCATGTGCCCACAGTGGTAAGTAAAGCCTTCTACATTGCACATCCCATAAGTAAGGGCATTGCATCCAAGACTAAGGATGTTGCAACACCTCTGTAATTGACCATTAACAGAGTACAAAAGCTCCCTTTTGCATGTACCTCTCCACACAACTGCAGCAGCTGGAGAGACCACAGAGGTTTCACACCAAGAAAATTCAGGGCCTCCAAAACATGACCTACATGGAAAGACTAAAAGCTCTGTCACTGTACTCTGTATCCTATAGGTTGCTGGCAGGTGTCTTGTGCCTGGCTTACACAGCAGTCTCTGACCCTACACTAATGGAAATGCTGGACATCTGCAAATCAAATAGGACAAGAGTCATTCACTCCAGGGATCTCAACCTAGCCTGTGTCATTAACAGAACATGCTGGACAGACAGACATATCTCCCAGAGATTGCCGCTCTTCTGGAATAAACTCCCAATTCACTTGAAGCAGACCTCCTCAATAACCCTATTCATCTGCAACCTAGACAATTGGAAAGAAGACCGTAAATTCACCCCAGGAGTGGCAACTATGTCCCTTATGGAGAGTGGCAGTCAGTGCTGATCATAGACTTACTCTGTGAATAATGACCATCTAATCAAGGGCAATTAGGAAATATAGGTATTACATGCTAGGCTTGTAAAGGTCCTAGGGCCATTAGCCTAGTAACCTCCTATTGACCTATGAACATAAGATAAGCTCCAAAAACACACATCTCCTTAGTGGACTCACAGTATAAACAGGTTGTACAACAAAAGAAAATCCTGTACAAAATAGGAAGGGCTCTGCCCAAAAGACAAAAAATTCCCTCATTACTTTCAAGAAGCAACTCAGGGGACTAATCAAGTCCACCAAAGCCAACTTTGAGGCAAAAGTAGCCTCCCAGCCTAAGGATAACCATAAGGCATTTTTCAGTTATGTACGCATCCTTAAAGGGAACACCCAACAGTGTGCTGAACTTATAGTAAATGGAACTTCCTATACCAAACTAGGGGATACAGAATATTTGCTGGCAACTAAATTTAGCTGCAATCTCACCCCCCATCACCCCCAGTTCCCCCCCAGGAAATACCCTCTACCATTTGTCCCCCTACTGTTACTAAAGAACAGATCCTCATTGCACTCTCTAAAGCTAAAAACACTGCATCCGTGGATCCTGTTAACATCCCAGGGTGCCTTCTAAATAACTTGAAACATAACCTGTCAGGCCCACTAGAATCTGTATTCAACCACAGCCAGTCATTCCTCTACACAAAAGGTGGGCAGTCAACAGACCCAGGAAACTACAAACTCATAAGTTTGACCTGATAAACACAGACATACAATATCTTCAAACAGTGGGCCCATCCCAGATCGCTTTCATCAAGGGCAGGTCATATTTACTAAGTTTGGTAGACTTCTTCCAGAAGGACACCAGAGCATGGATGAAGGCAAAGTTGTGCATACTGTCTACCTTGACTTGGCAAAGGCATCTGACACAATATCTCACCTGGGTAGTATAGACAAATTCACAAATTTAGGAATAAATCCCTATGTCACCTAATGGATAGCCACATGGCTCACAGACAGGGCACATGAAATTTGGGTAGGGGACTCCACCTCCTCCAAGAGGACTATTACTAGTGGTGTCCCACATTGCTCGGTACTGGGACCTCTCCTGTTTGGAATATACTTCTCTGAAGTCAAGGCAAACATAGAGGGCTTTTGGCTGACCAAATTTACTGACAACTTCAAGTTGGGCACAATCACTGAATCCCCAGAAGATGTTGATATCATCCAGAAGGGTCTGACACAATAATTATACTCTTTGGGAAGATGACCACCCCTGGAAATTACAGCACTGATAACACTTCTCTAACAATAGACCCAGTAATAACAGACTTGGGAACTCCGTCTGAGAATAACCTGAACTTTGATCACCATGTGTCCATGGTAGTGAGAAAATCCTTCCATGTGGCACAACTTATAACTAATGGCACATCATCCAGATCACTGTCCCACTATACTCAGCTCTCATTATATCAACAATTGAGTACAATGAAACCTTTGGTATGTACCTGATCAGGCATTTACAACAGCTGGAGTGTCCATGGAAGTTCCTCGCTAAAGGAATACATGGTGTAAATAAATGTTCTGTGTGGACCGCCTCAAAGCCCTGTCCTTGTACTAGGTTCCCTACAGATAATGAGGAGCGATCTATGCCTAACCTACAAGGCATTCTGTGATCCAGTCCTGATGGATCTGCTACACATTCATAAAACAAACAGCACTAGCATTACCTGATCTAAGGATCTAAACCTCATCTGTGACATACACAAAACATGCTGGAGGGTCAAGAGATTACCCCTTCTCTGTAACAGATCCCCCATTCATATGAAACAGAGCTCTTCTCTAAGCCTATTCAAATGCAGTTTGGACCAGTGGATTGGAAATTGCAAATTCACCCTGGCTTCTTACCTGTGGCCCTAATGGACAGGGCAGTTTATAGATGTCCTAAGGCACAGACATATACCAAAGCTGTTCTAGCTCATGAGGATTGATGTTGTTGTTTGTCTTTTGGCTTTTCCCGGTTAGGGGTCGCCACAGCGGAACTCCGGTCTGCTAATGATTGACACACCCATTTATGCATGTCTTTCAAACACCACCCAACCATGGGGAGGACATGCAGACTCCACACAGAAGGCACTCCCTTCATTCCAGCCGAGAATTGAATGGGAGAACCTCTTGCTGTGAGGCAACAACGCCACTGCTGCACCACCGCGGCATTTTTTATCCCATGAGGATTGAGAATTGAGAAAATCTGGGCATGAATGGTTAGACTTAAAAATAGTCTAGAGATGTTAGCCTAGTAACCTGCTGTGATCCTATAATATACTGTAAAAAAGTCAATGCTAATGAACACAGAGAAGAAAAGAACAGCTAATGAAAAAAAGGCCTAATGAATGTCATTAAGGAAAGATGACCTGACTGCCTTTTCATTATAACCAATCATCACAGATGGCCAGCACTGGTCTGGACAGGGTGCCTATGCTACTTTGCATCTTTAGCTCCTTGTAATATTTTCAAAGAGTGGGGGAAAACTGATTTTCTTTCAGCTTTGACAATATGACCACTTACAACATTTTTTTTTTCATTTACAGTTCTGAACATATTTTTGAGAAAAAGAGACTGTTGTAACTTCATAATTATTTATAAAGTAATTAAAGTAAGATTTATCACTGACTTCCAAACTCGATCCACTATACTTCTCAGTATTAAAAGTGGACCAGCTGAACCTCAGCTGGCAAATGCTGCTTTCTCCTTACAATACTGACACTCATTCCAATGCACTAACACCTGTGACAAAGCGGCGCGCGCGCACACACACACACACACACACACACACACACACACACACACACACACACACACACATACACACACACACACACACACACACACACACACACACACACACACACACACACTCTTACACTGTGGTAATATTTATAAAAGCATGGGTAAGATCTATCAGGAAAACCAGATGCCCTTTGATTGTGTATTTGCACATCTATTTTCCAAGTAAAATCTTAACCAATAATCATACTTCAGATTTTTAATACGAAATCAAGTCATTCATTTATAGAATAACCAGCATTAATGCAGCTGCCAATGTTTTCATAAACAAGTCAATCATATAGAAACATTTGAGGAATTACAACTGGTTATACTTTGGACACGCAAGTTAAAACAGACATACATGGGCTTATGCTTTTAAAATAGTGTTACTTACACATTTCATTAAAGGCTTCATGATTCTATGCCATGGATTTGCATGACACTGAATCATTTTCTTGGCCCCTCACTTGTACTTCACCCTGCCATTCACTAATTTTGCTTGACAGCAGCTTTTAAACAACTCCCTGACAAGCTAGAAGGCAGCTCACTTTATTTGCTGTTCTTTTCCTGCTACTCATTTAAGATCCACTTAAATCATCTTGCCGCTAATCATCTACAATTTAGTACTTTTGATTAAAATGTCTCCCAAGTAGATATAAAAGATGACATATCTACATAAGCCCAATATCAAATTCCTGGAGTGTCAAATGCTGGAATCACAAGATGCTAAGGAAAGGAATGCGTTTTCCATAGAAAATAGATGCCTGTACAATTTCTAAGTTTGCACCCACAGTCATTCTTATGTTTTTGAAAGATTTCTCTCTTCTTCATGTTTTTGCAACCACGGAGTTGGAATATATAAATTTAGGGACTGTAGGGGACCTATCCTCCTGTAAAAGGGATATTTTTACAGTTGGAAATTTCACCCTTTTGATATTTTAGGCATTTGTATTCTGCATTTTGGTTCTTTAGTGTTTTGTAATTTGAGGTTTCATGGGAACCATAAAAGGGACATCCAGTCCTTGGGTACCATTCTGACTTAAAATGGGGGTCGCAGCAGAGTGTGTGTGTGTGTGAGGCAGAGCCGGATGTACTGTGGGTTCTATAACCCCAGAAGGTAAGTTTGCATTAGCATGCAGACTAGGCCTCAGGCCTAGGCCTCTTAAGCTTTTCCTTAGGAGCGGACAGTACGTCAGGGGTGGAGGGATCTGCAATCTTAGACTGGACCAACTGCTTCAGTTCAAAGGAATTGTCCCACACAACCCAGGTAACCATACACACTATCTCCAAAGTCACTGTACCTCAGGGCATTGAGCACACTCTGAAGTAACTTAACCTTGGCCTTAGTATACATTTCCCAAATTCACTACCAAACTCTCACTATTCCAAGGATTACAGTCAAAGTTCTCAAAATCACAAACAGAAAGGAACAAAGTGCTCTTTGACAGCAGCAGTTTGCAGTGGGTGGTGAGCTGCCTGATGTCAAATGATGGTACATCTGGAAACAGACTTGCAAAGGGTTTGTCTGGCAGCTGTGAGACCTTCACTTCCTGGAGCAAAGGAGATGAACAGCTGTTAGTGTTCTTAAACTCTTGGACTAGGCTTAGCAAGAACCTGATTTGGCAGAGCACATCAAGAGTCTCTGTCTGCCCTGGTTTCTACCCTACCACTGCAGTGATGAATGAAGACAGATGAATGCACTAGGTTAGGGAAAGTTTGGAAACCACTGTCAAGAGAAAAGTAAGTTTAATCCAAAGGGATGGTATGTTCTTGATAAAAAAATATAAGGTTGCCCGTACATAAGGGCCTGTGATCCTCTAAGCAGAGATAATGGTAAACATGGAAGGCACTTTCCAAGAAATTACCTTCAGCATCACATCAGTGGGTTTTAGGTCGTACAGCCACAAACCAATCTACTATGAAGTTCAGGTTCCACAGAGGAAAGGTGTTCTTCAAAGGAGGAGAGAGGGTCCGTATTTCTTTATGTGACTGCTAGACCACCTGGTGTTCAACAAGTCAAGATGGGCCAAAATAACTGACACATAAAAAAGGCAGTGTAATAACTGAGGCCCAGATCATACAAGTGCTTTAGACAGGTCATAATCACCTGCAAGCTAGATGACAGGGGCAGTGTAAGGAACAGTTCTGACCAAACTGGAAGCTACTTCCATTTGAAAGCACAAGACTACCAAGTGGAATGGGGCCTGACAGTTATCAACCACTTCTGATACACCCATAATGAGGTAGGTCCAAATGGAGCAAAGGATCAACTTTAGAAATTTATGATAGTCATTCAAACCATTAGGGACATTCCTGGCTTGGACCAGGGAGGTTACCTGTACTGATTTCCTTCACCTGTGTTGGGATAATTTTTTGCATTTCCACAGACCTGAGGGTTTGAAACCACACCCAGTTTGGCCACCCAGGGATTATGAGAATTCTTTTTGGCTTTGCTTCCATGAAATTTACAATAAGGTGAACAATAAGTAGAAATGGCAGGAAGGCATACAGGAATGTCCAGTTTCATGGGATGAAGTGTGTGACCATCTCTAATTACTCTTTTTTCTGCTGCACCAAGCAAAACATGAGGAAGACTGCACTCACCTTAGTGGCAATGACATGAACTCTGGACAGTGCACCTGCAACACCCCTGGACAAGATGGGGACTCAGAATCCAAAATTACAGGATATGGCTAAAGCAGTAGCTTAACAAGTGTGCCAGCTCATCCATACCTCCAGGATACGAACTGCAGAAAATGTAATACCTCTGTCTATGGTTTACTGCCAGGCATATACAATGACTCTTTGAAACGGGTTATGACTGTGTTTTCCCTCACATGTTCATATATTACATGATGAATTGGTTGACTGACAAAATGATGAGTGGTCCTAGAGGGAGCTTTGTCACTATGGCTTCAAAAATAAGAAGCCTGCTTGAAGCTGCAAATAACTGATGTGGAGTCCCTTATCCTGCTGCTGAAGCATCCATCATTAGGAATTGTGAAGAGGCAGGTCTCAGAAATGTAATCCATCAGTAAGCTGGTGTGGTTTGTCCACTGCTTCAGCATTCAGTAATAGTAGTCTGACCACAGGAGGACATCCACAAGTGTATGCTGACTCATAAACTACATACACCTCATGACACATAGAGATATCTGCATCCTTACATGTGCAAATGTTATCATAAAGATGGCGAGAGCCCTCAAGCTCGGCAGATGCAGATGAGTCTAGACCTTGGTCCTCAGCTGTTTCTTAATCCAGGATGCCTAGGCTATGGCTATCTAGGGCCTCTTTAAGGGTGTCTAGTTCCTCACCCACAAAGATAATTCACTGAGAGGAGGTCATAGAGGATTCCTCCCAGTTTATGATCAGACACATGGCATGGAAACCATATAATACCAAAGAACGCTTGAATAGGATCATCAGGAGCCAGCTGTTCAGGTAGAGGAATACATGGAGGTCCTTCACCTGCAAGGTTTTAGCATACCACCCAACACCTCTGTAAATAATCTGGGCAGAGCAGAATGATCAAATGGCAAAACTCTGACCTAGAATTGATGGCCACACAGATCAAACCAGAGGAGTTCCCAGCATGGAGCCCAAACAGTTTTGTGCCAAAAGGCACCTATCACTACATCAGACAGTATTGGCAAGTCTTGTGGAATCTGGTCCCTATTGCAAGCCTGTTTATAGGTATGCCTTACAGTGAAGTGAAACACTTACCCCAAGAACAAGTCTTTTGGAACTAAAGCAGGCTTACACCAGAGTAAGTCACTTATTCTGAGAGCAAGTCTTCTGCAATCTGGCTCTCGGAAATTATATCTTTGATCAGACTGTTATGAGCACTTGACCATGAGAAGTTAATAACAGTTCACCAGAACGCCTCATCATCTACTAAGGGTACTGTCCCATAGATGGTGGCTGCAACAACTGTCAATCAAAAAGATAGCATATACACTCAGTGACAAGACGGCACTATAAAAATGTGCTCTAATCAAACTTTGTGTCTTCTTAATGGCAAGATACAAAAAGGTCTCAAGTGCAGCAAAAAGTAGTTTCTTAAGAGACAAATTTTTAGGCCCCTTAACTTAAGAACTGACTTTCAAGCAGTGTTGTGCTGTTGGCTCAATCCATCAACCTGGCTACATTGTATGAAACAAAATAATAAGAAACAAAGACAAACAAGGGATGCAGAAATACAGATCACCAGTGATCATAAAATTAACATTAAGAGCTGGCATATTTATGCAAATTTGTTGTAATAATCAAAGGAGACAATACCAGAGCTACACACACAGAATGGCCTGTATGCTTGTCTACATTTTGGGAAGAATTAGACACCATTCTGTCTTCCTGTGCAAAAGCATTCAACACTTAACATTCACAGCACATGTAAACAATGCCAAAGCAGAACTTATTTCTGGGTACTACGTATTAGAAGTAGGTGTTAAAAATACCTCAGTGTTATTATGCATCTTTGAACCTTTATTATAGTTAAACTGCCTTCTGACATTAGTGGTTATAGAGTTGCTAGGAGACACTTCATAACTCTGCTGCTTGAAAATAAGGAACCAGAAATATTTTTACTGCAAAGTTTCTGGAAGAGCCTGTCTTTGGCTATATTGACAGTGCTGAGGTCCTACATAGTATTAAACCTATATTACAATCATCAGTAAAAATAAAACAAAACTTATAGAACTTGTGTGTGTGTGTGTGTGCATATATATATATATATATATATATATATATATATATATATATATATATATATATATATATACACACACCCACACACACACATATGTATGTGTGTATGTTTGTATATATGTATGTAAGGATGTATGCATTTGTGTGTTTATATATGTGAACACACACACACACACACACACACACACACTTGCATAAAATACATTCTTGAAGTTCTAGCTGTATGTTATATAACTGATAGTATAATTCATACACAATAACCAAAACACATACAACAGATTCTTACTTATTAAAACTAAATAAAAATAAATGCAGTGCACTGATTCATATAGGAATTATGTTTAAAATCTGCTTTCTTAAATACCATCCCGCCTGGTATCACTGTCCCAGAAGATAACCTATCTTGCACAGTACTATTAGTGCACCTCGCCCTATCCACATGCCAGAATCATCTTCATCATTGTTGACTACACAGAACCCCTTAATGACCCAGAAAATAAAGAATGCCATCGGGTTTGTGTTAAACTCGGTCCTCAAAAGTGATACTTGTAGGACTGCTGCATACCACAGCAGCAACAACAGAGGGCATTTTTGACTCACAGGGAAGAATGCAGTAACATATTACTGGGAGGTGTCTGCGGCATTCCAGCTTCATTTTCCTTCTTGGATCATGCTCAGAGCAGCTGTTCATCCATCCATTTCAATCTTTGCTGGCCACTGTTTCATGGAAATCAGGTGTTACAGATCTAAGGCAAACGTCACATTACAAGGAAAACGTAGGACATACACATATTGTGCGTGATCAGTAGCTCTACAGCTCTTATAGAACTGTTGCATGTATTATAGTTCCTGGATTTTCAATGTCCCGTTTACTTTGTACCATACGAAGTTCTAACTGGGCTGGAGTTGGTTTGTTTCCTTTTCCTGCAATCTCTAAATAAGAAGAAAAAGAAAACAAATTAATAAAAAAGTGCCAACAAAGTAGACCTAAAAAGATCATGAAAACTGCTTGTGTAATAATTTATTAATGCAGAAGTTTATTTGTTTGTCTTGGTTTACCAGGAAAGTCCAACTGGATAATAACCATTTTCAGCAGAGGCCCAGGGAGAAAAGCTCCATTTGTTGACACTACATTATACTTAGTTCCAGTTAAACACAGTAGTTACATTTCTATTTACATTTGTACACATACAGTAGTTACATTTATACATTCTAAAACTTTACAGAGGTAGAAGTTACTAAAGAGAAAGCCCACGTACACCTTAGTGGGTTGTACAGGCAGCAGTTATGTAAAAAAAAATGTTTTTGCCATTTCAGTGAGAAGTTCAGAGTATTCTGTTTTTGATACAAATGTTCATTGATCAAGTTACTTTTCAGTGAACTCTGATTTAACAAATGTAAGTGAATGGCAATATGGTATAAAAGTCTTAAATGAGGTAAAAGCAATTTTCTGTACATCCAAAAGAAAAAAAGGCTTTGCCCTGTATATATATATATATATATATATATATATATATATATATATATGTATATGTATATATATATATTTTTTTTTTTGTAGTGCGATAGGAGCCCCCAGCCGCCAGGTTAGTTTTATAGAGAGGTTTGGATGCACTGCCACCTTGGACAGGAGTGGTGATGCTCCTACAGCATTTCTTATGTTATGAAGTGGCCAGTAAAAATATAGGTCAGCATGTAGTGGGTAAGGCCTTCAATACTGAGTCAATCTTCTTACTGTGCGCAGCTATGGTGGCTGTTTGGGAATCACAGTGTGGATGTCTTAAGATTCCAACCAGCAATACTACTGCTGGGTGTAGAGATTTAGCATAGATGGAAGACAGGCAGGGTGATGGAGGATCCCGTATTGCCATCCCCAACTCAAAGATAGAGATCCTGAGTCATAAAAAAATGTTTTTTCTAGCCACGGTCAACTACCTCCATTGGTAAGGCAAAACCCATTTCTCTATCAATTTTTCAATTTTCATTGATCACTTTACAAAACATACAAAGATAACCAGTTGGCAGACAGCTTTCAGATAGCAGACTGTGCTACTTTGAAATGACCTACCCTGAATCTCTTCTGCATTCCATAAGTTACTCGTCTCATCAAGTCTCAAATCCTGCCACTAAAGAGAAGTGGCTTAACCAGAGCTGGTTCAAGGAATGGTAGGAGAGCATAACACTGGAAAAACACTCCAGCTATCATTTACAAGACTGCAGTACACCTCAGGACATATGCTGGCACACTTCACACCTGAAGCTCAGACAGACTAATAAATGGCCTCACAACAGAATGTCTTCCATGCTGATACACAGAATGGAGATCAGATAAAATGATGGGATGCACCACAATGGAGAATTGCAGATGGGGAACACAACTGTGTATTTAAAGAACACGTCCTTAAAAATATTTACAACAGAAAGTGGTTAAAACAATAGATTCAGACGGAATTTATACCAAAAATTCTAAAGAGATTAAGAGAAAAATTAGCAAAACTGCTGACAGACATCTAATGAATCATGCAGAGATGATGTGTTGCCCCATGCTGAAGGAAGTTCTGTGCAATGTGACTTCACAGCACTGAGACAAAAGAGTGGGGATAGTCAGCCTGACCTCAACAGAAAATAATGATATATTCATTTCTGAAAGAAAACATGGTTTCCGAATACCTTCCAAATAATCAGAAGCAATGAAGGACAGGAAGAAAGGCAGCATGGATTCTTAGCAAAACGCAATGCAAGACAAATTGGTATTAGTTGTTTTCCATAGATTCACAGATTCATAGAGAAGGAGGAGTACTAGGTTAACTGTCCTTATGGGCCATTTTAAGCCTAGCCAATTACCCCATGTGAGAATCAAACCGTGCACTTTGTGTCTGTAAGGTAAACAAAACCATTATGCCAACCTCCCACCACTATGCCCCCCAGCCAGTGGCGTAGCTAGACTTTGTACAGCCCGGGGATGTCTTTGAGATTGCTGGCCCTCTACCCTCAAAAAAAGCATAGTCATATGGCCCCCCATACACAGCCCTCTACCCCCCCCCCCCCACAGACATTCTGTGTCCCATTACTTGGCTATTTCTCTCTATTTACCATAAACACTGTAATGTGCATACTGCTTATGCTTTACTTCTACAGTGATTATTTGGATTTCATAGGTTCATAGGTAGGTACTAGGCTATCTGCCCGAAGGCATTTATAAGCCTAGCCGGAATGTGTTGGCTTTCGCCACCCCCTTAGATTAGTTCCCTGTGCCTCTGTCCAGCAGAGCCATTGAAGTGATCCCTGAGGTAAACTTTCTGTTTCCCATCCACTCGTCAAGGTTTCTCTTGAAGACGGTTAGTGAGGAGCTTTGCCTAATGTAGATTGGAATCTTGTTCCAGAGCATGGGAAGTCTCTGGGATGGGAATCTATCCCTCCAGCACGTCCTATTTATTGTTGTGGTGAGGTTTAGATCCCTGGAGTGTGTGGCTCGAGGGGATATGGTTTTCTTTAGATGGAGCATGTCCATCAATTCTGGGTTGGACATGGCCTTGTATGTCAGGCAGAGATCACCTCTGAGTAGGCGGTATGCAACCGAGTACAGCTGGAGTTTCTTCAGTTGAGCTGCATAGGGCATCTGCTTGAGGCCAGTGATCCTCTTGGTGAAATACTTCTGTGGTCTTTCCAGTTGTTGCAGGTGTCTTGTAAGGTACATCCCAAATGGGGCATTGTACTCTATGATGGGTCTGATGAGTGATGCATAGAGGGGGCCCAATGACCTCTTTCGATCTGGATGCAAACCCTTTTGTGATTAGGTGGGCCACATAGAAGGATTTTCAAACCACTTTGGCAATGTGATTAGCAAAGGAGAGGTTACTATTTACTTGGGTCCCCAGATCCCTTATTACATCTTCCGTATTTAGGGGGCTACCACTTATGTGGTAGTTTGTGGGTACTTTGTTTTTTCCAAAGGGGATGACTATGCACTTTTTGGCATTTAACTTGAGGCCATGGTTTTAACACTGGGTATCTGTCTCAGTAAGACCCTTTTGGAGGATGCCTTTGACAGCTGGAGAGTCAATTATAGCCACTAGTTTGCAGTCATCTGTGAACTTGGTCAGCCATAGTCCTCCTGTGCTTGCCTGTATCTCTGAGAAGTACATGCCAAACAGGAGGGGTCCTAGGAATGAGCCCTGGGGAATGCCACTTCTAACCGGTTTAGAGTCAGACCTAGCTTCCGCAACTCTTACCATGTGGGTTCTATCCGTGAGGCAGGTGGCAACCCATCTCGTGACGCAGGGGTTTATGTTCTAGCTGGTGAGCTTGGCTATAATACCTGAGTGGGGAATGGTGTCGAAGGCCTTTGCAAGGTCTAGGTAGGCTGTGTGGACCACCTTTCCCTCATCTATAGCCTTGGTAACTGTCTCAAAGAAGTCCACCAGGTTTAGGAGGCATGATCTGCCCTTAACAAAGCCATACTGGGTAGGGTCCAGTGTTTGGTGGTTTCCAATGTCTCTGTTAATGAGATCCATGATGATGCACTCCATAGCTTTGCAGACCAAGCTAGTCAGGCTTATAGGGCAATAGTTCCTGGGGTCCATTGTGGCTCCACCTTTGTGAAGTGGAATAACCGTTGCTGTGCACCACTCTGTGAGCACGTAGCCTGTGGAGAGGCTGAGTTTAAACAGTATGTTTAGGTGAGGGGTTAGTTCATCTTTGAGCTTGTGTAGGATGCAGCCTAGGACACCGTCTGGTCCCATTGATGCTGTGTTTTTGGCTTTGGAGAGGGCTGTTTTAACCTGAGTGTCTGTGATATCAGGGGCACTACATTCTTCTGGTATAGTTATGGGCCCTTTTGGGGATGAGAGGGGGGTGAAGTTTGCACTGAACCTGTCTGCCAGGATGTTGGCTATATCGGTCGGTTCAGTGTATTTTGTGCCGTTCTGCACTAACTCTGAGCAGATCTGAGAATTGCCACTTAGATTCTTGACATAGCTAAAGAATGCCTTGTGGTTATCTTTGGAGTCCATGGCAATTTTTCTTTCGAAGCTAGCCTTGGATGATTTTATGGGGGAATGTAGTTTCTTGCTGATACTGATCAGGGATGTCTTCCCTTCTTGGGATTTTACTCTTTTCTGTACTAGTTTCCTCCTTCTATTGTATAGCTTGGTTATGGCAGGGGTCCACCAGACTGGTTTCCTTTTCTTGGAGGAGTGAGTCTTGGTTATGTTTGGGGTAGCACGATCCATGCATTCTTGTAGGTGCCCATAGAGTGTATTAGTAAAGGATTTTGCAGCTTGGACAGTGTTATCCTTTAGCATGGGGGTTTTGAAACTTCCCACCTCAGTCTTAAGTAACGTGAAGTTTGCTTTTGAAAAGTTTTTCACGGTGGTTTCTTTGACCGCGGGTGGTGGCGGAATGTGGATATCCAGAATGATTAGTTTATGGTCACATCTAACCAGCGAGGGGTTGACTTCTGGTGTAGAACACTGGTCGCCCATGTTGGTGATGACCAGGTCCAAAATGTCACCTCTGGTGGGGGTGTTGACCAGTTGATCCAGGGCATTTGAGTTTATAAATTCTAGGAAATGTCGGGCAAGGGAGTTTGTACTTGAGTAGTTCTCCCAGTTAATGTTTGGGTAATTGAAATCACCCAATATCAGGGTGTTTGGTAGGACCTTTATGTTTCCCAGTGTTTCCAGGAATGCTGAGTGGGGGTCCTGGGACATGGTGGGTGATCTGTAGCAAGCTATAATTTGAATAGCAGTTTTGCCCATTGTTAGTTGCACGTGGATGATCTCTGAAGCATCGTGCTGTGCCACTAACCTGGAGGTGTGGGTATCCTTGATGAATATGGGTACTCCCCCGCCTTTTACATTTCGGTCTGGGTTTTGTGGCCGAAATGTATGGTACGAGTTGTAGCCTGGTAGTGCTGGGGTGCTCTCTGGAGCCTTAAACCAGGTTTCTGTTACTGCACATATATCGATTTTCTCCATACTGAGGAGTGCCTCGAGTTTAAGTTTAATTTAAAACTTTTATTTTAAATTTTATAGCACAAATACATTTATTTTAAATTTTATAGCACAAATACTCATCGACATTTGCTAAACAAAGCAATATAGTCTCACAATAAAAACAGACTTAGGATTAAAGGTTTTCTTCCCTTGAAGCTCACATTCATTGAAACAGCATTGAAACTTACATTCAAAGAAAATGCATCTGGCCAGTCGCAGATGAAGTTTACCTTTGGGCTGTTTTCAAATCATAGGCCCTTTGCACACATATTTAACATACATGTATTCTTTGATTCACCTTCCTGATTGTATTAAATTATATTCCTTGTATACTACAGCACACTTGTTAGAGCATGTTTTAAATTTGTTTTGAACATTTTTTCCAGTAAGCAATGAAACAAGATGTATGAATCAATAATGACAAAACTGCCCAATTCAGAACGTTTCCATCATAAAAGTCTACTCAAACTTCTGCCATTAAAATCCACCAATATCAGTAAATATGCACAATCTCTGCAAAAGTAAAAGTCATCTAAATAATTATACATTAAAGAGATTTGTAACAAATGAAAAGGTTGCTGCTAGCAAACAACTTTATATTTCATTGTTTCATCTACAAATAAAGTGCCTGTTGCCCTTGAAGAATAGTAATATTGCAATAGGGAATGAATGGCAAACTGGTAACATGTTCATAGTTGCTAGGTATCTCCTGCAAAGGAGGACATTCTCAGGAATGCAGTTTCTACCCCCTTTAAAGTACAACACAGTACAGTATCAGCAATCCATCTACATAATGTGGGAGTAGAACCCACAGACTTCTGCATCAAAAGCAAGTATACTACCTGTTGTGCTACTAACAATGCAAACAGATTTGGCATAAGCAGAAACTAAACTTCTCGTCTCCAGAAACTCTCAGCTCCTTATAAAATCCACTTGATACACAACTATATCTCCCAACTTTGCAATAAAATAAATCTGGAAAAAAACAAAGTCTATGGGGGGGGGGGCAAAGGCCCAAAGCCAGAGACGCATTTGAAATATTGCTTGTATAATCTTAAAAAAATTGCTAGAATAAAATTTTTGTGTTACCATGTGTTTCTTGATACATAGAAGTCTAAAACTTAAATGACCATCATTATTTAGTGAATTCAGTTCTCACTAATTTTCCAAAAACACAAAAGAGGAACAGCCCAAACGTATGAGTCAAACATTACAGACATTATGTGAAAATCTGGACAGTTGAGAGCTATGGA
The DNA here is from genome assembly GCF_019279795.1 of Protopterus annectens. NCBI lineage: Eukaryota > Metazoa > Chordata > Ceratodontiformes > Protopteridae > Protopterus > Protopterus annectens. The sequence goes on along the minus strand of NC_056735.1, from coordinate 277,593,947 downwards.
CTCAACTCTTTGAATCACAAGTGGCAGTATGGGTAGAAAATTCAGGCTCTTGTCTCTTCTCTTGTACCTAAGGTACAGGGTCTGTGCCTGAGTAACACTAACCACCAGGTATACCTAAATGGGGAATTTTACACACACAAACACACACACACACACACACACACACACACACACACACACACACACACACACACACACACACACCCTTAACATCAACAATATAAGAAGAAGCATACACACACACCCTTTTATGTCAGCAATATAAGAAGCATACACACACCCCTTAACATCAGCAATATAAGAAGCATACATATACACCCCTTAACGTCAGCAACATAAGAAGCATACACCCTCCCTTAATGTCAGCAATATAAGAAGCATACACACACACCCCATCCGTAATGTCAGCAATATAAGACGCATACACACACACCCCAACCTTAATGGCAGCAATATAAGAAGCATACCCTACCTTAACGTCAGCAATATAAGAAGCATATACATACACTCCATCCTTAATGGCAGCAATAAAGAAGCATACACACCCCCCTTACCTTAACGGCAGCAATAAGACAACCCACCCAAAATGACAGCAAAATAATCCACTCACACTTCCCTTACCTGAATTGAACAGCAACATTCCCTTACTTGAACGGCAGTAGTAGCAGCAAAATCTGAATGGCAGCAATAAGAAGCCTGTACTGAAATGGCATGGCAGCAGTATCAACAAAAATTCCCTTACATGAATTGAATGACATGGCAGTAATGCATGTACTGTTAAATTTAAAACTGCACGTGCTGGTGTTCAGGAAGAACAGGACATCTGTGTGACAATGCACACGCACAGATGTGATGCAACCAGAGCAGCTATGGGACCATTCTTAAAGAAGACCGCCATTTATAACAGTTTTTTTTATTAGTATAAATGTGACAAATTAAACAATTAAAGTAAATGTACAGTCCCAAAAGTGCTGCCCCTCTGCCCCCCTCCCAGCTATGCCACTGCACCCAACCCTACTAAAACAGAAAGCTTAACTTAGAAAGTTCTCATTATGTGTCACTGCAACAAACATTTGTAGACTGTATTTTCTGTTAATCCAGTATGCAAAGGGGTTGGTCCCAACAATCTTCTTTAGAACTAGTGAGCTAGGGATAATGATGATGCCTTCCCCTTGTTACAAACAGAATTAACTACAAATGTGGTTTGCCAACTTGACTGACTGGTGATGTATCTCAAAGCACCTGCAGTTCTTAAAAATCACATGACTCGTATGACCACCATGTTCTCAAAACAATACAGATAGTGGGTACATAATGAAAATTTTGCGCACAAATCTAACAAGTGTTATTTAACTAGGAGACAGCAGTATAAATCTAGGGTGAATCTACAGATTTGGCCTATACAGATTTTTGCAGAGCAGCTAACACTGTGTCACACAAAAGCTTAATACATCAGTTATAAATCTTGAAGTAGGTTGCATCATAGCAATTTGTATAAAAAGCTGGCTGCAAAAAGGAAGTACTTAGAGGAGTACGGGTTGAGAAGGATTCTGTTATGACAGCCTAGGATATGAGGGAATACACTACAAAACATAATACAAAAACTGAGAAACTGGAAGCTCTGTTTTATGGATACGGATACCAAGATACAAGCAGTGAAAATGTTTTTAGTCCTTTAATTATTACACATAGGTCTGGAATATTCATGTCAACCAGAGATGAAGTTGTGGATAACAATTAATAAAGAGTTGAAGATTTTATCTGAGAGGGGAAGAGGGCAGAAAGTACTCTAAGATTTAAGCCAGCACAGGAATGGGGAAAGGAGATTCTGCCTATAAGGGTGATGCAATTAGGGGGTACACAGAACAGGCAAAAGGGGGCTGGGATTTACTGGCAAAAATTGGCAAAGGAACAGTGGTATTGGGAGCAAATATTTAGAGAGGGAAAGGAAGGAGAGCAAGAATACATTTGGACTGCAGGCTACAGACTGTCTTTCCTAAAAAGGATTTATATCCGAGTATAGGTAAAGGGAAAGGAACAGGGGGATGCTAAGTGAAAGACTTGCTCTGGTAGAGTTTTTAGTAGGATCTAGAATAGAAGCTGCTATTAAAAAGGGATAATTAGTAGGGCATATAAAATAGTGCATGATAACTATAGGAATAAATCAGAGCAGGTTAATAAGGATTGGGTAGAGAGATTGGATAAGCAATCCACAAATATGCATTAAAGTCTAGACAATTTATGATTTTTGCTTGGAAGTGTTTGCATAGGTATTTTTAGACCCCAAGCAGACTCCAAAGAATTTTTCCTCAGGTAGATTACAAATGTTGGAAGTGTGATGGGAAAGAAAGAGGGACTTGGGAACATATTTTGGGAGTGTAATGAGTTGGTAGACTTTAAAAATTCCATGTAGACCACAATGTCAGAAATACTTGGTGAGCAAATTGGTGTAACAAAGGAAATTATTTTTTTGAGTTGTGATACATGATCTGAACTGCCTAAACATAGTAAGGCCTTGCTGAGTTTAATTCTGGTAACTGCCAAAAAAACAATTACGAGAAAATGGAAATTAAAATCTCAACCAACTGTATTAGAAGTAGTGAATATAGCAACAGATATAAAGGTAGGAGCAAATTACTTAGAAAAACATAGGAATTATGAGAACAACACATGCAGAATACTGTTTTGGAGGAGGTTTAAGAGAAAGCAGAAATTGAATGATTATGACTATTTAGTAGTTTGGAAATAGAGTTAATGAAATTTGAGTTGAACTGTGATGCTAGGGGTTCAGAAGTATTTGTTTGTTTCTCCTGGTACCTCGGCTATTCGCCTTCATGGGATATTATACATGCAAAAAATTCACAGTTTTTATAGTATTCTAATTCAAATGCATCATAAGCCCATCCCATTAATTAAACAATTAAACCTTAAACACATACAACACCTTGTGAAATGCAAATCCAGCATAATAGATAAAACATGATAATTGAATAAGTTAGTTATAGAAACAAAATTCATTATAATTATTAAACATTAAATAAACCTGAGGGTGTTATATCTACCACTGTGTGCTGTGTTTTTTATTCAGTAGTTGCAAGTTTGTTGCAGAAGTTTTCATTTTGTTTGGATGTATTTGATTGTTTGCCAGAATTTCTGTGGGTTTAGAATATGTCTTTGTTGGGAGGATTGGAAGTAGTATTGTTTATCTTGGTTGATTTTTTTTTTTAGTTTGGTTTCTGAGTTGCTGGTATTTGGTAAGCATGGTTTTGTCTTTGAAGGATAGCTATAGGGCTCTGGCTTTGTATCTTTGTTTAACTAGTTGTTTAGTTTCAGGAGACAGCCATGGAAGTTGTTTTACTTTGGTACGTATTTTTCTGGTGGGGGCAAGCGATTAAGGATATCAAGAAATTTGTTGTTAAGTAGTTCTACTGACAGGTCCAGTTGTAGATATTTTAGTGGTGATCAGTTGCGATTTTGAAATAGTTGGTTAAATAGGGCAGGGGAGAAATGTTTTTTGCTGCAGATGTATTTAAATGTAGAGTTAATTTTGGTTTGAAGTTTTTTCTTAACAGAAAAGTAGGGGTATGGTTATTGAGGTTAATGTGTAGACATCCGGACTTATGACTTAGGTTTGGCTTATTTATTACTATCCAGTTCAGTAATGATTGTTCTTTTATTTGTCAGCACACGTGGGACAATCTATAATTTGGGAGAATTTAAAGAGGTTGATGAAATTTGTAGGACTGTCAGAGGAGCAGGAGAGCTAGTCCAGGTTAAAGTCTCCTAAGATGATAGTTTCTTGGCTGAAAGAGGAGGAAGACCAGGAGAGGAGAAGTTCAATGTTGTGGAGATTGTTACTACGGGGCAGATAGGCAACAATAATAATAACTGATTTATGGGCATTTATGTGCAGGTGGGTGATGACTTATGCATTGGGCAGATTTGGTGTTGTACAGTCTATTTTTTTCTACAATTAGGGAGTCTCTAATAAACATGATTGCTACACCACTGCCTCTTTTACATAGTCTGTCTTGTCTAATTATGTTGTAACTGTTGTATGTAATTTCCGAGTCCTTGATGTGTGGTGTTAACCAGGTTTTGGTAATGACTACTTTGTCTGGAGAGTAGGTGGCCAGGATAGCATGAAATTCAGTGATTTTGTTTACAATGCTTCTTAGATTAAACTTAGTTATTAGTAGGTCACAAGCATAAATTTTAGCCAGGGGGGAATGAAGCTTGGAATTTGAGAGAGCTTGGCTAGGAGAGTAGAGTTGGTGTGATCGAGTATTGGATGATTCATATTTAGAGCCTGGGTTGGGATGGATGTCTGCTAGTAATTTTATATGTGTTAAGGAATGGAGTAAAAGGGTTTTTAGTTTGGAGATAATAAGATGGAAACTGAAATTGGGACTGTGTTTGTGTGATCTGTGTGTGTGTTTGAGAGGAAACAGGAGGGGGTCTGGAGTGTGTAAAAATTGGAGGAATATATCACTAAAATGTAAAAGTGGTTGTTAGTATGTAGTCTGTGTTTGTGAGGGGGGGTGTTAGTTATATATTTTGTATTTGTGAAGGCTAGAAGTGGTAAATATTGTAGGTGGATTGGACACTCTAAATTGGCCCTAGGTGTGAGTGTGTGCATGTGTGTGCTTTCTGTGGAAGGTTGGGCGCCGGGCTGGCAACTTGACACCGTAAAACTCCACTGCCAATCATGAGTGGACAGATGATCCGCTGTTGCGACCCCTGACCGGGAAAAGCCGAAAGAAGAAGAAGAAGTGGTAAATGTTGTGTAGAGAAGGTATGATAGGATAAAGATGTAGGGAAGTGTGAGATGGAGTTACATGTTTGGGGTAGGTGAGAAAGCAGAGGAAGGGAAGTTGTGTCAGCAGGAAAAGGAGTGGCTATGGGACTATAAAGTTAAGGAAAGTGGGGGGTGTGGGAATGGAATTAGGGTATAGGGGTGAAGTGAGCCCAACCGTAGCAAGGGTAAAACAGAGGGGATGGACTAGCTGGATGAGGTGAGTGGACGGTTCAAAAAAACAATCAGTGTAATTTAATTTAATTTAAAAATTTAAATATTTTAAATTTAATTTAAAATTAGGAATCAATGTTCAAATCCCATGCCTGCTGTTTGCAGAAAACCTCTGTGCTGTATGTAATATGCATGTAAAAGCTGGAATACAAGGCAGAAACTGAAATGAAAACTCCTAAAGTATGGTACAGTTATTCAAATGTTGATATGTGACTCCATGGTCCATCATAAAAAAGTATTGCAATGATAAAGCTTTGAATATTACTGAAATATACTAATAAACTGCATTTCACTGTTAAAGTGGAATACTAAATGAACAAATAAAATAAGAGAAACCATTATTCTGTAAGACAGTGAAACTTCCAACAGCTGCACCTGCAAATAATTATTCTGTATGAAATAAAATATGAACATTTAGAATGAATTTAAAGCTAAAACTGTATTTCGAAGTTCAAAACCCAGTTTATAGCTAAAACTGTATTTCTAAGGTCAAAATCAATATTTCTACCATAACTGCCAGCACTGTACACTTTACTTTCAGAAGTATTAAATATTTAAATTGGAATTTTCCAAGATACTATAAACAGAAAATGCTACCAGATGACATATTTACATAAATTATCAAGTTTACAGCCTTGAGATGTATATTCCAGTTTCACATTTTTTCTAAAAAATGTAAAATGTAACATACAAAAATGAACTTATGCTTGCTCAAGGAAGAATATATGTTTCTTCCTATTGCAAAGTTTATGTACATGCTTTTATTATCCTATGCATCAGAATTGCCTCTTCCTGTAAAAGAAAATACATATCTGCTAGTGAGGCTAAACTCTAATTCGCAAGTTTCAAATAAATTATTCTACACATAAATCTTGTATTTCACTATGAATGGAGACAGGTGTATTTTAAATGTGTTTATCATACTGTGTCCTGTAATGAATGTTACAAAATGCCAACATCCAACCCAGTCATGTTGGTAGACATTTTCAAACAGTCAATGTAAAAAAAAAAAAAATAAGCCAAAAGGTATATAATAATAAACTGATGCTGTAATTTGATCTGGACCCAACCATGCACTAGAACTTTCAACCTAAGATACAGGAGGAACAGTGGTATACTGAGGAGATAGAATAGTTGTGTAAAATCTTACCATAACCATAGATGTCCTTCTTTCTCTTCTATATGCTGCACTATTCATAACATAAGGGAGTCTGCCTCCAGCTGACTCGTATGGCCAGCCAGTATCCAAAAGTCTTTATGCTACTGCAAGTTACATGCTATGCCACACAACACAACACATACGTCGGCCATAAAGAGATGTCAGGTATAAAGTGGACATCAGCACACACATACCTCAGAACTGTATGGTACCCAGCACCAGCCTGAGATCCTTGTTGAGAAGCATATCAGCAAGAGGAGTGGGCAAGCATCAGGGGGAAGGCAGGGGAGGAAAGCAATACTGCAGCATATAGAAGAGAAGGGCATCTATGGTTACGGTAAGATTTTACACAACTATTCTATGTCTTTCTATTCATATGTTGTATGAATAACATAAGGGAGAATGCCAAAGCTCAACCTTGAGACAGGTTGGAAGGAAGATGAGCCGATGCTTTTTCTACAAATCCATGCAGGATTGCTCTTGCAAACCCAGCTCTGGACTTGGAGATGGTGTCAAGCTTGTAGTGTTTAGTGAAAGTATGGACAGAGGACCATGTAGCTGCCTCCAGTATAGAGCCAATGCCCAAACCTTTAAAGAATGCTCCTGAGGAAGAAACCTTCACCGGGGAAGTAAGGGTATTAACATTAGACAAATAAAAGGAAATAGCTTTAGAAATCCAGTTAGAAATAGCTTGCTTGGATACTGATTGAACCATAGCTCTTGGGTGGTAAGAGACAGACAGTCAAGTCTTACGAAAAGGCTTGGGCTTTTTCAAGGCAGTATCTGAGCTGCCTATGCGCATCTAAAGTGTGCAATATTCTCTCACTGGACGTTAAGGGGAATGAAAATGGCAGAAAGGTTAATGGACTGATTTAAGGATAACTCATTTAGCACTTTGGGCATAAAGCTAGGGTTAGTCCGCAGGGAAACCCTATCTCTGAAAGACGGTAAAGGGGTAATTGGACATCAGGGCCACTAACAGAAAAGTTTTCCAGGTGCAACGCTGCAGGGAAGAGGAGCTTGCTGGTTCAAACTGTCCCAGTATAAGCTTCTCTAGCACAAAATTGAGATCTCAAGGAGGCGGTATTAGTTTCCTTTGTGGTCTGATATGAAGGACACCTTTAAAGAACAGTTTTACTTCTAACCTAGAGACCAAAGGTGGAGACATAGGCAGACAAGCAGAGATGGCTGAAAGGTGAGCTTTCATTGAAGAGTAGGACAACACAGCCCTCATCAATTCACACAGATAGGACAAGACCACCGGAACATTAACCGACAGCGGTTGTAGGCCTTTTTTGTGACACCCAATGGAACACCTTTTCCATTTGGAAATGTAGAATTTCCTAGTTGTGGGTTTTCTGGCCTCCTGCAGAACTTGTAGCCCATCCTCTGAAAAATAGGTGTCTATAAGGGATTAAAAAGTATGGATGTGTACACTTACCATAAATGTAGATGTTTGAGTGTATTCACTGTTGCAGTCATCATATTTGGGTTATCTGCTTGCAGTAGCCCTCAGTCAGCCTGATTAACAAAGTCTTGGGTCCTGTGTCCGTTGCTGTCCCTTCTTTCATGACGTCGGGTCGTCAGGGGTATAAAACATGCAGCCGATGCCATTACATCAGCTTTTCTTGACCCAGATGTCAGGTGCCCCCCTAATGGGAAGCAATTAAATCTATAAATATACAAGGTTATACCTCCAACAAAAAAGAAATACACCAAAAAGCGTTTGAGCATAGTAAAGTATAGTAGAGGTATAGCCCAAAGAAGAAAGGGGGCTGGAGGGAGGGTAACCAGGACTGCAGCAGTGAATACACTTGAACATCTACATTTATGGTAAGTGTACACAACTCTACTATGTTCTTCGTGTTTCACTGTTGCAGTCATCACATCTGGGTAGATTCCCAAAGCTAAGGATGGGAGGAGGAATTTAGATAGCATTAGTACCAGCTATAAGGCCCTGCAAGACTGCAGTGGCAAAGCCAGCTCTGGATTTAGAGAAAATTGTCATATGGTAATGCTTGGTGAAAGTATGTACTGAACTCCAGGTAGCAGCTTCTAGGATGTCCCTGGTAGGGACGCCTCTGAGAAAGGCTGGAGAGTTAGATGCAGCCCTGGTTGAGTGGGGTCTGATCTGTGGGACAGGTTTTCCATGGTACTTGTAGCAAAAATGAATGCAATGGCCTATCCATTTGGAAATGGTTTGCTTTGATATAGCCTTCCCCTTTGCCCCTGCAGCAAATGCCGCTAGCAGTTGATCAGATTTCCTTTGAGGATTAGTCCTGTCCAAATAGAATCTAAGTTGTCTGTGCAAGTCTAAGGAGTGCAGTATCCGTTCCCCTTTATTCTGTGGGTTAGGAAAGAAGGTTGGCAAATGAATGGACTGATTAAGGGCCACCGTGGATACCATACCACCTTGGGCATGAAGGAGGGATTGGTCCTGAGGGACACCCTGTCCGCATGAAAGATGATGAAAGGCTCCACTGCCATGAAGGCCTGTAGTTCAGATATCCTTCTTGCTGAAGTGATTGCTAAAAGGAAAGCTGTTTTCCAAGAGAGGAATTTTAAATCCGCAGTGGCAGCTGGCTCGAAAGGAAGAAGGGTGAGTTTTTCCAATACAAAGTTAAGGTCCCGGGCTGGAGTTGAGGCTCTCCTGGGTGGTTGTAGATTTTTGGCCCCTCTGAGGAACCGCTTAAGCAGTGGATGAGAGAAGACGGGAGGTTCTGTCTTATAATGAGCTGAAATGGCTGAGGCATGAATTTTGATGGAGCAGAAAGACAGGCCCTTGTGAAGCATCTCAGTTAAGTATTGTAAAATCGGAGGTAAATTGGGCACTGCTGTGCTCATCCCTTGAGATTGGTTCCAGGCACAGAATCCTTTCCATTTTTCAGCATAAGACTTTCTAGTACTAGTCCTCCTTGCCTCTAAAATGATATCCATCACTGGTTTACTGAGGGATGGTAAAGGAGAGATTAGGTAATTAGCCAGGCTGCTAGGTTCAGTGTATGAAGCTGAGGGTGCAGAATCTGGTTCTCCTACTGAGACAATAGGGTAGGAGTCTGAGGCAGGTGCCATGGGGCCAACAGTGACACACTGCGCAAGTGGGGGTATCAATGTTGGTGTGGCCAGTCTGGTGCAATCAAAATCATCCTTGGTTTGTCTTGTTTGATCTTTAGTAATACTTTGGAGAGCAGAGGCAAAGGAGGAAAGGCATAAACTGATAGGTTTTTCCAGCTGAAGGACAGAGCATCCACTTTCCAAGCTTGTTTTTGGGGAGTCCTGGTGCAAAATTTGTCCAATTGATAGTTCTGGGGGAGGCAAACAGGTCTATATCTGGGCTCCCCCATTTGCTTGTCAACATGTTGAAAATCCTTGGTTCCAGCTTCCACTCGTGTGGATCCACGAGGTTTCTGCTTAGTTCATCTGCCAGTGTATTTAGTTTTCCTGGCAGGAATTGAGCTTGTAGGCACACTTGGTAGCTCAGGGCTGTGTTCCACAATGCCATGGCTAGCCTGCATAGGGGGTAAGAATGTGTACCCCCCTGCTTGTTTATGTACCACATAACAGTGGTGTTGTCCATCTTTACCATTAATTGTCCTGGAAGAATGTGGTCCTTGAAGGCTGTCAGAGCATTCGGTACAGCTAACATTTCTTTTTGATTGATATGCAAGTGCATTTGACTTGGGTTCCATTTGCCCTGAATGCACTTCCCTGCCAGGTGAGCCCCTCCATGCATAATCTGATGCATCTGTTGTTAGGGTTTGGGCGGCAGGGGGTGGTGTGAATGGTAGTCCCTTGTATTGGTGGCAGGCCTCTGCCCACCAAAGAAACTCTAGGCGTAGGCAAGGTATGATAGGAATCATTGCTTCTAGATCCTGAGAATGTTGACACCATAGGCTTTTTAGATACCATTGTAGTTTCCTCATATGCAGTCTTGCATATGGAACTGGAAGAATGCAGGAGGCCATGAACCCCAAGGCTTGTAGTATTTGCCTTGCAGATAGTAGGGCTTTTGTGGCCACTTGTTTGAAGTAGGTTGTCAAATTAATTTGTTTCTCTGGCGTGAGGAAAGCCATCTGGGAAGTTGTATTCAAGCTTGCTCCCAGGAATATGATTTGTTGTGTGTGGTGTGATTAATATTCATTTATGGTATACCCCAGACAAGTTAGCACCCTTTGTACAAAATGCCAAATGATTCAAAAGTATGTCCTGGCTTTCTGCCTGAATTAAACAATCGTCCAGGTATGGGTATATTTGAATATTTCCTTGCCTGCAAAAAGCAAAGACTGGGGCTAGGCACTTTAGCTTATCTACTGCACCCAGGGTATTTACAAAGGGCAGTGCAGGGAACTGGTAGTGATTGTAGCCTGCTTTGAAGCGTAGGTATCTTCTGCAAGAGTCCCTGATTGGGATGTGCAGGTATGCCTCCTTTAAGTCGAGTGTTACCATCCAGGCATCTTTTCCTAGCATCGGAAGCAACTGGTGAAGAGTCAGCATCTTGAATTTTGGAATCACCAAAAAGGTGATTAGAGTAAACAGGTCCAGAATAGGACTCCGTGAATTGTCTTTTCTGGGTACCAGGAAAAGTCTTGAGTAGAAACCTTGTCCTTTTTCCTCTTCTGGTACAGTTTGAATAGCCTTTATGTTTAAAAGTGAGAGTATTTGCTTTTGAGCCTCTGCCCACTGATTTGAGGGTAGATCTGGCCAGCCTTTTGGAGCTGGTAATGTGTGGAAGTGAAATCTGTAACCTTGGGACACTACATTTAAAACCCATTTGTCCTGGGTAATGAGTTCCCAGTTTTTGGCCTGCAGACCAATCTTTCCCCCTAAAGGAGCATTCAGTTGAGAAGTGCTTGGAAGTTTTAAAATCAAGTCATTGAGACCGTTTTCCATATGGGGGAGTCTTACTACTCCCAGATTTGGAAGCATAAGCCCTCCACTGCTTAGTCTTGTGCGTACTCTGGGACTGAAACCTGGGATTTCTGCTGTGTCTGGGTTTGGATTGAGAAGGCCTGGAAGGAGCCGGAAAGGACCAATTCTTAGAGGGTCAATGCCTACTAAATCTTGGAGGCTGAACTTGTAAGAAATCTTTAACAATTTGCATAGACTTGGCTTCATCTTCCATCTTTTTAAGAACTTCCTCAGCTTTGTTGCCAAACAGGCGGTCCTGATTTAAGGGAGCATCCAACAGTTTAGCTTTAACATGATCAGGCAAAGATTGTTCCTTAAGCCAGGCATGCCTTCTGAGTACAGACCCAGTGACAGCAGCCCTGCAAGAGGCCTCTAAAGAATCAAACCCACATTGCAAAGTATGTTTTCCAACTTGTTCAGTAGAATGCATTAAATCCTGTAATTCCTTATTTTTAGCACAGTCAGGAATCAACATAATTTTCTGTTTAAGCAATCCAATAATATGTTGTTGATACTTTAACATATGAAACTGACAGTTTAAGGCCCTAATGGCCAAGGTTACCCCATATATCCAGCACCCTGGAGTCTCTATCAGAAGGGGTAGGGTTTTTGGCAGTAGAGGCCTTAATGCTCTTGGGTCCCTGTGAAATGGTCTCTGGATCCGCAATAGGATTTTTAAAAAGGAACTTGTGAGAATCAGGAACCCTGTAATATCCGTCAGGTTTTCTGGGAGCAGGAGGCAAAGAATCAGGGGCCAGACTAGATTCCAAAAAGACATCATCAACAATGTCTAGTACAGGAGGTATAGCTAAAGGCCTATGCTGAGGCAAGAGTAAGAAATCCCTAAGCCTCTTTTTCGAATCAGAAAAATCCTGGCTTTCCCAGTGGAAATGCTCCCTTAGAGTGTGCAAGGTTTCACCAAAAGAAAAATCCTCTGGAGGGGAAGCAGAGGGAATAGAGTCCTCGGCATCCGAATCCTCATAAGTAGATAAGGGTAAATCCAGATCATCAGAAGAATCAGAAAAATCAGAATCCTGGTCAGAAGATTCATAAACAATTTCAGTCCTAGGTCTCTTAGAAGAGGGTGGTTGGCTTCCCTTGATTAAAGTTATAAGATCTTCAGCCATCCTTATCATTTGTTTTTTAGTCTTAGAGACCTGAGCATGCGGCCTGGGCGTTGGTTTTCTAAGCATGGTTCGAAGTTTAGGCCTTAAAAAAGAAGGAGGCATTGGTTTAATATGCAAGTCTATAGGCCTGAATACATCCTCAAAAGCCGGTGCCTGCACAGCGGCTCCGGACCGATCCAAGGTAGAGACATCCGCAGGTTCCACAGTTAAAGCATCTCGTGGCTCGAATGGGTCTAAGCAGAGGCCTGCGAATCAGAAGTAGCGGGTACCAGGGGCTGCGAAAGCGCCTCACTGAGTACCGGTGAACTGGCGACTGGCTTAGGAGAAGCGTCGGCAGCAGCTTTGGACCTAGAATGCCTGTCTGTCTTTATCTTTGCATTTTTTCAGAATTCTGGTAATCGGATGGCTTGCCGACGACATTTCTGGATAATTGAACCGAGAACCGAAATATTTACAAGCAAAAATATACCGATGACGGATAGTGTGTTGATTAAATAAAGCACAAAACTGACAGCAAGGTACGTTGTGGTCAGGGCCTTGGCAAGGAATACAGTACGAATGAAAATCTTTGTGAGGTATTTGCTTTCCACAAGAAATGCAATTATTAACTTTTACTGACATCAGTAAGGAGCAAGAAAAAGTTTCCCCAATGGGGTATTTAGCTTTAGTTGAAGACTTCAGTTCTGAAACTCGAAAAAGAAAATTTCAGGAGTTGGCCGAACGGCACTTGCGAACTGCTTCTGCTTCGGGCACCACACGGCAAGAAAGACTGGTGTAATGGCGTCGGCTGCATGTTTCATACCCTTGACGAACTGACGTCATGGAAAAAGGGACAGCAACCAACCCAAGACTTTGTTAATCAGGCCAACTGAGGGCTACTGCAAGCAGATAACCCAAATGCAATTAAACGTTGGATTTTATCTGTTTGTTTCGTGGAGTTCGTGAGTTTTCATTGAAATATACAGCTTATGGTGCATCCTTCAGATATTTACGTTTTTGTCTGCATTTTGTTATACTGAAGGTGCTTTACCTAGCAGGATCTGTTTTTCACTTTAGATAACCCAAATGTGATGACTGCAACAGAGAAACACGAAGAACATCCCTATCACCCACAAGGTCAGGTTCAGGGTTTACAGTTGTGGATGTACAGAGTTGAGTATATTTATTTTGGTTTTAGAGTTTGTTAATTGTAGCTTAGATCTCTGTTGAAACTGTTGTCTCCCTGTTCTGAGAGACTGCTTTCCAATCTATCTGAAAATATACAGAGCTAAGTATATTTTTTTGGTTTTAGAGTTTGTACTGTTAGTTGTTGCTTAGATCTCTGTTGAAACTGTTCCCACCCTCCCTATTACCCTCCCTATGTTTGGCCTGTAGTTTAAATTTGGTGGCTTTTACAGTTGCCCTGCCCCACTGTAGATTTGATCTAGGACACTCCCCCAGTCCCATCTCTTTACCACATTCTACCAAATAAACTCTTTCTGCACTTGCTTTTAGTCCTTTTTAATTTAATTGCATTTTTTAAACTGTGTTTTGTCTAATATTGCTACATACTCAAGTGTGCTAGCTTGCACTGCATGTGAATTGTTTTTACTACTGTTTTTGCTACTTTTCTGTAAAAAAAAAAACTGTAAGCCTGTTTCCTACCTTTCCTATAACTAGTGTTCCAGATACAGATTTGCTGTATCCAGGACTGTATGTAAGCTTCTGAGCCCCCCAAGCCTTTCTGTGTTGGAGGGAAGCCTTCTAGCTTATCAGTGGGAATGGTAAGCACTAGGTAACCTGTCTACCACATAAGGAGTGGTTCTGGCCCAGAAATTGTAGCTATTGGCCGTTTGTACAATCTCTTCCATCTCTCTCAACTTTCTGATTTGAAAGCCTGCATTTGCACTTGTTTCTGTCCTGTAACTCGTTTAGTGCAGATACAGATTCTTAGTTTTAGCACTTAAATTTGCTTATTCGTGCTCAGCACTTGTTCAGAACTTGTAAGCACTATATAAGCTACTAATTACTATAGCACTACCCCTTCCTCATTACCTAGAGAAAAACAGTTTTTGTACTTACTTTTCTCACTTGCTTAGAGAAAAACAGCTCTTGTACTCACTTTCCTCACCTATCTAGAGGAAAATAGTTTTTTATTCAGGCATGTCCAAGGGTCAGCTTCCAGTGTTATCTCCTGTCTATCTGATGAATCTGGGCATCTTGAGGCAATGTAGAAATTGCCTCATGTACACAGACAACCTTCTCCTCCTACCACCCAACACTACAACCTGTGAGAGATGCACTTACCTAGCCAAACTGGAGGTAAAGCTCTCTCCAACCAAGAATGAACTTGACAGTCATGAGGAGAAGGTAAACATTTGCACCACACCACACCACACTCATCACATAGTCTCACTAAATCTACACCACCAAAATCCACACATAGTAACACAAAAACATTTGTGGTGCTCTCAATAATGATTCTGCCTAAGCAACAGAGACTTCCAAAGCAGAAACGCAAGCAACCTCCATCCCCCAACACAACCCAAATGACACATAGCCCACAGATTCAGTGTGCCACTCAACCACAGCCAATAAGGCAAACCAACGTACCCAACACACTAGTCATAAGTGACTCTATAGTCAGGCACACTGATGTCCCACTCACCAGGCTAAACAAGGAGAAGGTTACTGTTAGCTGCCTGTCGGGTGCCAGGATCTGCCAGATAACCCACGCACTCAGGTCACTCCACAACAAGTACAAATATGACTGTCATTATCTATGTTGGTGTGAATGACCTGAGACGTACCTCCCTGGACTACATGAAAAGAGACATAGAAGAGCTCTCCAATCTTGTATCCCAGGCAAGTATGACCCTAACCCTGAGTAGCACTCTGCCATCACCCAGAATGATACCGCAGTACAAGAACAAAATGATTGACTTCAACAATTGGCTAAGCTTCTGGTGTCATTCTAAGGGGATCCAGTATCGGTCTGCTTGGGATGACATGGTCGACAGACCATGATGCTTTGCCACAGATGGCCTGCACATGTCACCCCTGGGATTCTGGTTACTGGCTAAGGCTCTTGCTGCCCCTATAGTGCCTTTTTAGGCAAGGTTCAAATAACAAATTCACCACCGTAACAAGAACAGGCAAGCAAAAACTGAGGGTAATGCTACTCAATGCTAGAAGTCTAAATCTCAAAATGCACTCACTCAAGGCACTCCTTAAAATGGAGAACATTGACATCTGTGCAGTGACTGAGACCTGGTTCAAGGCTCCAGAGAGCACCCCTGCACTACCAGGCTATAACTCATACCACACTTTTTGGCCATGTAACCTGGACTGAAACACCAAAGGCAAAGGTGTGTCCATATTCATTAAGGATATCCACACCTCCAGGCTAGTTGCTCAGCATAATGCATCCGAGGTTATCCAAGTGAAACTAACTCTGGGCAAAACTGCAATCCAAATTGTAACTTGCTACAGATCCCCCACCATGCCCCAGGATTCCCACTCCTCTTTTCTTGATGTACTGGAAAATATTAGGGTTCAACCAAACACCCTAATAATGGGTGACTTCAACTACCCCACCATTAACTGGGAAAACTACTTGTGTACCAACTCTTTAGCTCAACGCTTCCTGGAATTCATAAACTCCATTGCCCTGGATCAACTTATCCACACCCCCACCAGGGGCAACAATATCCTAGACCTAGTCATTACCAACATGAGTGACTGGTGTTCTACACCTGAAGTCAACTCCTCGTTGGTCCGATCCGACCATAAGCTAATCACCCTTGATATCCACATCCCGCCCCCACCCCCCATTAAGTAAACCATGGTAAAAAATTTCTCCAAAGCCAACTTCATGTTTCTTAAGACAGAAGTGGTGAATATTATGACACCCATGCAGATGGACAATACAGTTACAACTGCTGAATCCTACATAAAATGCACTCTATAAGCACTTACACAAATGCATGGATCGTGCTATCCCAAACATAACCAAGACGCTATCCTGCAAAATAAGGATGCCAATCTGGTGGTCCCCTGCCATAAACAAACTGTACAACAGAAGGAAGAAACTGTTGCAAAAGAGAGTAAAATCCTATGAGTGGAGGAGCTCCCTGGTCAGCCTCAGTAAGAAGCTGAGATTCCTTATAAGATCCTCCAAAGCTAGCTATGAAAACAAAATTGCCACTAATTCTAAGGACAACAACAAAGCATTCTATAGCTATGTCAAGAATCTCGATGGCAACACCCAGATCTGCTCTGAGTTACAGCACAACGGCACGAAAATTACAGAACCAATTGATATTGCCAACATCCTGGCAGATAGGTTCAGTGCTAACTTTAGCCCCCCCCCCACCCCCTAAAGGGCCCATATGTATACAGGAAGAATGCAGAGTCCCTGTAATCACAACTACACAGGTAAAAGCTGCACTCTCTACAGCCAAAAACACAGCATCCATGGGACCGGGCAACATCCCAGGCTGCCTTTTACACGAACTTCAGAAGGAACTGGCTCCCCACTTAAGTACCATGTTCAATAATAGCCGTGCATCAGGCTTTGTGCCTACTGAATGGTGCACAGTAGCAATTATCTCACTCCACAAAGGGGGAGCCATCACTGATCCCGGGAACTATCGACCTATTAGCCTGACGAGCCTGGTCTGCAAGGCCATGGAATGTATCATCATGGAACTCATAAACAAAGACATTGGTAACCTCCAAACTCTGGATCCCACCCAGTTCGAGTTTGTGAAAGGCAGATCATGCCTCCTGAACCTGATCAACTTCTTTGAGGCAGTCACCAAAGCCGTAGATGAGGGTAAGGTGGTTCACACAGCCTATCGTGACCTCGCCAAGGCTTTCGACACCATCCCCAATTCTGGAATTATAGCTAGACTCACTAAACTACGTATAAATCCCTATGTCACAAGATGGGTTGCCAACTGGCTCACTGACAGAACCCACACTGTAAAAGTTGCAGACTCCAAATCTGACCTCAAAGCAGTGACAAGTGGAGTATCACAGGGTTCCATCCTGGGAACTCTCCTGTTTATCTACTTCTCTGAAGTACAGGCTAACACAGAAGGCCTCTGGCTAACGAAGTTCACAGATGACTGCGAACTAGGAGCCATAGTCAAGTCCCCAAATGATGTGGACATCCAACAGAAGGGCCTCGCTGAGATAGATGTCTGGTGTCAGAGCCATGGCTTCAAGCTCAATGCCAAAAAGTGCAGTGTCATCCCCTTTGGTAAAAACTCTGTACCCATGAACTAGCACATAGGCAGCAATCTACTTAACAACGAAGTTGTGAAAAGAGACCTTGGGACCCACGTGGACAGTAGTCTCTAAAAAAGCCACCAACTCATTGGAATACACACGGCAAACACTAATTACATCACAGACTGTACTGATTTTACTTGCAAATGTTAATGGAATACATAATACATCATTCTCTAGGTTCCTGGTTACTGTGGTACTAGTGGCATAGTTACTTTGGTTATCCTGGATATATATCTGTGATATAATTAAAAATAATTGGGGCATATTCTTAAATGTGGATGAACTAGAATGTGTTATAGGGGCTACGCCATCTTTTACCTTTAAAAACAACAGGTCATTAAAAAGACAGTTGTGCTACAAGAAGTTAGATGGAGACCACTATGCAAGGTCTGATAGGCTAGGTACCTTTCCGTGTAGAAGGTGTACAGCCTGCCCCTTCATATTTGGAGGGGGGCAGTATACACACCCGACTAGAAAGTTCAGCACTGATACACACTTTTATACAGACTGTCATAGTAAGAATGTTGTATATTTTGGCCTCTGTACAAAATGCCCAGCCTACTATGTAGGCAAAACTAATCGGTTGCTCAAAGATAGAGTCCTAGAACATGTAAGGGACATTAAAAATAAAAAAGAGACAAGTGCGTTAGCGATGCATGTCATAAAGGAGGGAGCCACACACACCTTCAAATTTCTAGTGTTACACATTATACAAGAAAATAAAAGAGGTGGGAACATGAACAATAAGACTGAAGCCTCAGAACAAGAATGGATAATTAGAGTTCAGGCTGACAGACTACCTGGACTAAATAGTAAGGTTTCACTGAAACCTTTTCTCAGGAACAGGGCTTTGAAACATTGATTATTATGTTCAGTCACATCTTTTAACATCTATACATATATTCTACAGTTTTAACACTATCTAACTTTATAGAGCAAGCTTTTACAGTTTTTTACATACATTTTCAGTCCACTATTTTTATGATTTGATTGTTTATATAGTGTATGTCTTTTTAATTTTTATTTCAAGATACTGTCAACTGATTGGATTTGACACAGATTTATCATTATTTAAACAAGAGCAGCAGTTACAGTAGTATGTCTGAGGAAGCAGAGAGGACTCTGTGAAAGCGCTCACATGTTTTATATATTTTTACTATTTTTTATTAAAGTGTTGTTTTGTCGTGTGTATTCCAATGAGTTGGTGGCTTTTTAAGAACATTATACTTTTATCATTGGTTACTTTATCAAGATTCAGAGGATTTGTGTTGGACAGTAGTCTCTCCTTTGATAGTCACATTGCCACAGTAGTCAGGAAGTCCTTCTAAGTGGCACACTTCATCATAAAAGGGTTCTCATCCAGGAAAAAAGAGGTCATTGTTCCCCTCTACTCGACACTCATTAGACCCATTATAGAGTACAACTCCCCTTTTGGAATGTACCTCACAAGACATCTGCAGCAACTGGAAAGGCCACAGAAGTACCTCACAAAGAGGATTACTGGCCTCAAACAAATGTCGTACACTGACTGCCTCAAAAAACTCCAGATTTACTCCGTAACATATCGCCTACTCTGAGGTGCCTAACATATAAAGCTATGTCAAACCCATTGCTGTTGAAACATGCTACACCTAAAGAAATCTCAATCCCTCCGAGCTACACGCTCTAGGGACCTAAACCTTGTCACCACAATAAACAGGACATGCTGGAGGGATAGATTCCTATCCCAGAGACTTCCAATACACTGGAACAGGCTACTCATCTATGTCAAGCAAAGTTCTTCATTAGCACTCTTCAAGAAAAATCTTGATGAGTGGATGGGAAATAGGAAATACACCCTGGGGATCACTTTTGTGTCTCTGCTCGACAGTGGCACATGAAAATAACTTCCTTGGGTGGCATAAGCCAGGGAACCTTGTTGGCTAGGCTGACGTAGGCCCTTGGGCTGATAGCCTAGTACCTACCTATGAATCTATGTACTAGGGTCCCCTTGTCCTGTGTGAGAAGATCCATCCTCTGGGGTAACTTGTGATGATTCCTCTGGCTATGTACAGGAGAAGGGGAATCAGTGCTGCCTTGGCCAAAAGGGAGTCACCAACAAGATTTTTCGCTGATCCTGCTGAATCTTCATTAGGACCTTTTGTAGAAGAGACAAGGGGGGATTGCATACAGAAACATTCCCTTCCAAAAGAAAGACAGAGAGTCCACCTTCCACACGAGGGGATGTAGGACCCTGGTGCAAAATTTTGGAAGTTGTCTGTTCATGGGGGAGACAAAGAGATCTACCTGAGGCATACCCCAACGATGGATTAGGTCCAGAACCACATCCCTGTGCAACATCCATTCACTGGACTGGGTCATGGACCTGCTTAAAGAGTCTGCCACTGTATTCTGGGCTGAAAGGAGACAGACCACCTGAAGGGTGATTTGGCTTTGTAAGGCCAATTCCCAGGTGAGTAGGGCTAGTCTGCATAGAATGTAAGACTTCATTCCCCCCTACTTGTTGATGCACCAAAGAGCTGTGGTGTTGTCTGTAAATCACTTCAGTACTCCTGGAATTAGGTTGCTTTTGAAGATTTGCAGTGCAAAAACCACTGCCCTCATCTCCTTTACATTATGGGAGACCAAATATCTCTAACACTCTCAGCTTGAAGAGTTGCACCCCAACCAGTGTCCGAACCATCTGCGAATAACTCTAGGGAAGGAAGGGGTGGTTGCAGAGGTAGGCCAGGGTTTTTGTTTACCTGCAGGCCCCATCATTCTAGTTCCCTTATGCAAGGAAGGAGTGGGATCAGAAACTCCAAAGGATGTGAGTGTTGCATCCATACAGTTCTTAGATACCATTGCAACTTCCTCATGTGTAGTCTTGCCAAGGGTATCAAGGGGATAGTGGATGCCATATACCCTACGAGATGGAGGAAGTCCCTGGCTGTCAATGAGTGAAGATGAAAGATGTTCTAAAAATAGGAAGTCAGGGACAAGAACTTCTGTATGGGAAGAGAGGCTAGCACTTTGTCTGTTTGTATCCTGCATCCCAGGAAAATGTGAACCTGCGAAGGGGTGAGAGAGGACTTCTGGAGGTTTATAGTGAACCCTAAACTCTGTAGAAGGGCAATAGTGAAGGAAAGATTTTCCTGAGGATGGTCTGGGGACTGTGCCTGAATCAGAAGGTCGTTAAGATAAGGAAAGATTTGAATTTCTAGCATTCTGCAGAATGCTATGACAGGAGCCAAGAATTTTGTGAAAACTCTTGGTGCCGTACAGAGACAAAAGGGCAAAGCACAAAACTGAAAATGCGAAGAAGCAACAGAAAAATGTAAAAGCTTCCTGAACATTAGGTGGATAGTAATGTGAAGACAGGCATCTTTAATGTCTAGGGACACCATGAATGCCTGGGGAAGAATTAGAGGGAGAAGGGAAGGTAAAGTCAACATATGGAAAGAAGGGACTTTTGAGAAAGGTGTTTAAATGGGAAAAGTCTGGGATGGGTCTCCAAGGGCCATCCTTCCTGGGGACCAGGAACATCCTGGAATAAAATCCCTTTCCTTTTTGGGAAGTAGGAACTTCTTGGATAGTCCCCTGAGAGATCAAGTCTGTGATGACCTGAGGAAAGAAGCTCAACTGATCTTTGGGGGGTATCCCACTGAATGAGGGAATTTTTCTCAAATCATGTAATACCCCATTCTGATTATGGAAAGAACCCAAGAGTCCTGAGTAATCAGCTATCAAGCAGAAAGAGAAAGGCTGAGACAAAGAGACAAGGGAGTGGATGGACCTGGTGGCAGGTAGTCACAGACTACCTGGCTTAGGTTGGGACTGAAAGGACAGTTTTGGAGCAGGGGTGGAAGGAGCAGACTTTGAACAGGCTGGCTTTCTGTATTCCCTCTTACTTTTAGAAGAAGAAGATGACATGAATGGCTTTCTTACAAATGCAGTCTTAATCAGGTAATTCCTTTGAAATCGTGGAACTGGAGATACTAGAATGTGTTTAAGGTCCTGTAACTCCTTTACGTTCTCCTGAAGAGTTCTGCTGCTGAACTCCCAAACAAGGCTTTGTTATCCAAGGGTGCATCCAGCAATTTGGCCTTGCAATCTTCAGGCAGAGGTTGTAGCCTAAGCCAAGAGTATCTTCTAAGGACCGAACCAGTAGCTGGTGCCCTAGAGGATGCATCAGCAGCATCATAATTGCACTTGATGGGAGAGCCTAGTCACTTGTGCAGAAGAATTAAGAATAGCTGCTAATTTAGATTTTCCTGGGGAATCTGGGATGTCTGCCAAATATTTCCCTGCGTCAGCCAGAAGGGCCAGGGAATACTTTGCCATGTGAGTCTGATCATTTATTGCACAGAAGCCCAACGTGGCAGAAGTATAAACCTTCTTTCCCAAACGTTCCATGACCTTACTTTTCTTATCAGAGGGTAACAAGGAAGAGGACTGTAGAAGTTTTAAAGCCTTATCCACAGAAACAGACATGGTAGCTGGATCAGTAGCAGGAGCCTTGAAAAGAAACTGGGAGTCCTCAGGCACCTTATAGAACCTGCCTGGATGCTTGGGGCAGGTGGCTGAGAGTCTGGACATTTGGAGGTAGATGATAAAACATCCAGAAAGGCAAGCAGGACTGGACGGATACCAAAAGGAGATGGGGAATACATCGGCAAGAGATCATATTACCTCTTTTGAATGTCTGAAACTTGGAAACAGTCCCACTTGAAAAAAATCTTTCATTTTGAGAATAGTCTCTCCAAAAAAAATATCTTCCCCAGGGGAATCTTTACCATTAGATTTCTCCTCTGGAGAGGCATACCCTAAGGGGGAAGCCAACTAGTTGGAGTAGGCTAAGGACCCCTCTCCAGAGGAATCCTCCTCCTCTGAGGAAGTGTCAACAACTGTCCTTCTGAAGGTTCTGGAAGGAGCAAAGGGTTGCAGAGGAACAAGAAGGAGAAGCTTGGTGAAGGGCAATAAAACTTTTAAAGAGACTTTGAGAAAACGCTTGCCAATCTGGGAGCTGCTGAGGTGTAGCAGGAGACACATGTTTAGTTTTAGCCCTCTTCTTTTTTGGGGCTTCCATATGGGGAAAGATGGAAGGACCAGACGTCGGCCTGCATTTGATGATATCGGAGAGCACATCTTCATGCACCGTGATTTGTGTGATGCCATGTGAACCTTCAGAGATAACGAGCCTGGGTTCCCCCTTGTCACCCTGACTGGACGCCTGGCCTTCCCTCGCAAACATGCTACCGAACTCACTGGGGCTTCCACTGTGGTACCTGCCAAAGGTACATCCACCACCTTTGGCATGGTTTCCGGACCTTCACCGGCCTCAGGAGAAACAACTCGAAGAGAGGGCACAGCTGAATGTTCAGGCCAGGATTTTTTCTCTTTCTTCAGTACAGGCTCATCTGAATAGCCAGATGTTACCTCCATCTCCAGTGCTAGGTGCTTAAGTGCTGGTTTTCTAGTTACAATTTTAGAGAGGTTAGCCAACTCCTGAGGGTCTTACAGATTAAGGACTTGCAAATGGTGCACTCGGTCTGGTCGTGGTCTGGGTCTAGACAAAATAGGGAAAGGCCATGAGCGTTTTTATGTGGAATCTGCCTTCCACACTTA